>NC_088338.1:3840000-3972500 GCF_036884655.1 Musa acuminata AAA Group | reverse complement strand
CAGCTGCCCTATCTCTATAAGTCGTCTGAATTTGATCCCTGGGATTAGAAAGTGCTGGTGCCTCAGAAAACCTGCGTTTACCACGTCCACCGGATGTAGATGATCCATATGAACCCAATGCCGATGCATCAGTCTTGAAGGGTGCGGAAGCATGACTCCGAGCTAAAGATGGCATTGTTTCTATGGAGTTTGCCGTTGCAGTAGAACTAACCGTAGTACCTTCACTAGCAGATACTGGAAAAGTTGTATCTGACTTTATAATCCCTTTTCCAGAACCTCTTATAACGCCCATTATTGTGCCTCCCAAGCTATTACTAACAGGTCTAGGCTTAACCTGTGAATCCACATCTACTGTCTCAGCAGAGATGGATTGAGTAGTCCCACGGCTAGCAGATGAGGCATAAATTGAGCTACCCATTGCTTCCTTAACTGAATCAGATTTCAATTTGCTTTTTGCAGTTAATGCTACAGATGCAGAGTACGAATTGCTTGGTTTATCATCTAGCAAACCAGATGACTCCTTGTCATCAAGAACAACACGAGCTGCCTGCCCCTCATGATTTCTTTGCTTCCACATTGCCAGAACATTGTTCATCTTTTTCTTATTAGCTAAGAGGTTACTTTTTGATGCCAACTTAATCTCTTTCAACTTCTCCTTTTCCTTTTTCTCTGCAGCTAATGCTGCTGTTGCAGCAGCATGAACCGCATCAGGCAATGATGCTTTTTCATTTGATTTTACCGTGGTTGCAGCTGCAGATATCACTACTTTTTTGCTTGCAGTTCCATCCGATCCTTTTGAAGTTTCATTTGCCATGTCTCCAGCTGCCTTATTGTTGCTCTGCTCGTTGCAAGGGACATACTGCTGAGTTTGATGATCATAAGAATACCAAACACCATTGTTCCCATCATAGTAAAGACCTGCATGAAACAATTACAAGTAGAGTTCAGCAAGACAATGAGGCACTACTACAGTAGGATTTGATGGAAAAAAACCATGCTCAAAGAGGTTTAAACAAAAAAAAAAAGTTGCCAGCTACTACTATAACAACTATATATAGCTATATAAACATAAAAAATAGTATTCTATATAAAGGCACATATTATACATATATTAATTTCTTTATTTTTCAAATAAAAAAAATTTTAGTAGGAATCCATAGAAGTTTCTGACAATAAAACCTTCCTAAATGAATAATTGCTGTACCAAAAAATTGATATATCAAACAAACTAACCAGTATTTCCATCATAATAAAACCCTGAGGCAGCATCATAATAATAGCCAGATTTCTCATCCCATACAAACCCAGATTGTGGAGCAGAACCACCTCTCTGAACTTCTGCCTTGCTATTTTGCTCAAACCCAGTTGTAGATTGTTTTTGATCTGGATTGTATTCCTTTGGCGTCCAACCAACAGCATCATACTGAACAAAATAAATAAAAGAAGCCAAATAGATATAGCAGCAATTATAGTAGTCTATGGTTGACATTACAATTGAGTAGTACCTTGACAACCAATGAAAAGAAAAAAATAATATGCAAATTGATGCAATAATTGAGTCTAAATAATTACTATTTTGGCTCACCAATATGTAGCTAAAGATGTTAACCCATGAAGCAGTGAGTGATTGACACAAATAGAAAAGGTAAATTAAATCAATATTAATGAAAATTTTACTCAGTACACATGTGCAGAAGTTGTATTTCTTAAAGTTTGTATACCATAAAGTATGTGAGGAAGCATTACAAAATCAACTCATAAAGTATAACACTGAGACCACTTTATAGGGACTTTTAATATATGTAAAAGCCAAAGAGTGATTTTATGAAACAGGGAGACAATCAGCAAATCTTCTATCATTCTATGTACCAAAAGAATTAGACAAGACAAACAGCTAGATCAAATCATAAAGTATGACACTGAGACCACTTTATAGGGACTTTTAATATATGTAAAAGCAAAAGAGTGATTTTATGAAACAGGGAGACAATCAGCAAATCTTCTATCATTCTATGTACCAAAAGACTTAGACAAGACAAACAGCTAGATGAATATACAGTTCAATTTGATTTAAAGAAAATTTGAGTTCTATTAAGAAGGGATAATTTCTTTAGTGTGTGATTTGAGATGTTGTCATGCATCTCAACAGGTAAATTTCCGGTGTGCTTTCTATTAAATCTGCTAATATGAAGGCCATAATAAAGGAGTAATCAAGATATATGGCAAGAACATCAAAACAATGAGAATTGGACACACTGGAAACTTCCCATCATCCAGCAGATATTTTATTGGCCATACGAGAATCATGAACTGCCATCTCAAAAAGAATAAACTGAGAAGCATACTCAGGCAAGGCAGTTCAAAGTCCATACAGAATTTGCCTCCATGGTTTAAATACTGGTCGGACTGGTAAATACTGACTGATATTTACTGGTCTGATGATGCATCAATAATGGATCATGCATCAATAATGGACCATGCAACTAAGTACCAATCGGTACAACCACTCATTAAAAAAAAATTTCATTCGGTGATCTTGACAAGTACATGTCAGTAAATCATATGGCATCCAAAGTCCATAGAGGTCCAACATGCTACCTTGGCTACATCCATTCATGCAAAGGTTTAGTGGTAAAAACAATTTCAACATACAATAACGGCATATTGGCTTCACACCCTAATCTAAACCAAGATGAGAACTACAGAGACATGCAAATCAAGAGCATGCTCTGGTAGTTTGAAAATATAGCCTTGACTTAAAATTGCACAATTGCACCTCTACAGTATCTCCAGAAAATAAATTCCTTGCACAAATGTCCCCATGGTTTGATGTTAAATGCATTACAGTTAAACAAAAGTCATGTTAGAAGGTCAGACGCTATAATACCTTAAATTAACCATGTCCCTACCATTTGACTTTCTTAAGGCATTTACTTCAAAAGGCATCATTAAGATTTTTAATGGGTTTTTTTATAATAAAATTTATATTCTCTGAAGTGGACTTCTGCAAAATCTTTAATTTGAGAGGGCATTCATAAAATTTCTTAAACCATTTGGATGTTTGGCAAAAGGTTGTAGTTCATGTCTAATTATAGTTATCCAAAGAAAAATCACTGTCAAAGAGCCCTCAGGAAATATCAGTGATAGTTCAGGCATTTCTACAAGAAATCTAAGTTTTTTAAGATATTGATACGAATTAAAAAAAATCCATTTTTAGGAGTATACATGCACAGAAATCCAACAGACTACAGAAAATTTTGCAAAGAATAATGTCAACTATGACAAGGCCATCATGACTGGCACAATTTGTTGCAGCTCAAAAGTGAGAATTTGATCATTTTCAAAACTGTGAAACCTACGCATTATTGAGTGCACAGTTCATGACCCACAAAGTGGAAAAGTGAACCAGACATGTATAAGACATTAAAAAATTAAATTATATAACAAATGCTGATGGCTAAGACCTGTTGAGCAAATGTTGCGGCCTCAATAGCAGCTGCTGCAAGACTGCTCGATTGTGGAGTCCCAGATCCAGGTCCATGAATACTTTTTGCATATGCTACACGTAGGACTTGGCCATTTTTTTCTAGGGTTGTTCCATTGGTTGCTTCAAGAGCTTTGGTTGCATCTTCCACCTGTAAACAATGATACAAGAAAAAACATCATACTCTGACATCATGGATAAGAAAAAAAGAAAAAGAGTGTACCGAGTGGAAATGCACAAAAGCAAATCCCCGAGAAACATGAGTAAATTTATCTCTGACAAGGCGAAGATCCTGCAGACAAAAACTGTAAGCTAACAGCTAAAAAAGCTTAACATTGGCTAACCACAAGAATATATTTGCTACCTTAATTGCAGCATGCTTAGCAAATTCATAACGAAGCATTTCTTCATCTGCATTTTCATCCAACCCTCGTACAACTAAGACATGAGTAGGACCTGAAAATGAATCTATGTCAGTTACCGAGTAAAAAAAAATTTAACAGAAAAGCAAACTTATACCTAAATCTGATCCCCTTTTCCCTAAGGGTGTTGGATTGGTGCTTGCTACATCAGCTGGAGGAGCATCCTCAGTCCGGGGCTCATTGCACTGGATGGTAAAAGCAACAAACAGGAACCACATAAATCATGATAAAAAAAGATATAAAATCTAGAAATTAACTAGAAGAAAATAGTGAAATAGTTTTTTTTTCTAAACTTCAAAATGCTTCATTGAGTATGAATACTGTAGGATGCACCAAATGCATGATGAAGATACAAAACTACCACAAAAATGTTGTTGACAATAAATCTAGAGAAGAGGACTACTATATCACAGGATGTGTAAAGTACAAGCCCCTTTTGATGTTCAGAGAGAATAGCACTAGAAGAATTACACCCAAGCAATTAAAGCTTGTAATCCTACAAAATATCTTTAAGTGAACAATTATCGGTTCCAGTGAAATTTCTTATTAAATTCCATGTTGAAAAAGCATAAATCATGTCTTGAAAGTCCAGAAAGAGTTCTCTGCTTCAACCCATTTCTTGTCACTTATATTACTTTATAAACAGATGCACCCACAGAGCATATTAATATAATCATCCCATGATCACGTTTGACCTCAAGAACCTTATGAGATGCAGCCAGACTGAAGAAAATGACAGTTTACTGGTCCACGCTTAGTGGAGGAAAATGATTGATTATTAAAGGGAGTGCCAACAACAGAGGAATTAATACGTGTGGCTACAAAAAAAAATGTTTCATTCAACTCTATAAAATGCATAGAGAAAATTGACTGAAAAATCTTAAAAATAACATGTAACCCACTTCACTTGAATTGTGTTGCTGATCTGTTTTTCAATATTGCAATTTGAAAAAAAAGATCAAAAGGTACTGGTAAAATGTGTTAAATTAGTTAGATAATTGATTAAATGGAAACATTAAAATGCCACTTCGCTGAATATGAAGAACCCAAAAGTCAATTCTATCAAGTGTTCAGGTCAGAATATTGACTTTCTGAAATAAGATTTCTTACTGAAAGAATGACTGCAATGTGCAAAAAACCAAAATAAAAATACACCTGGAAACAGGATGTCCGCCGTGCAAAATTTAAACAACCACACATGGTACAAATCCAGTCACATGGTGCAGTAATACTTCTACCGTGTCCATGGCTTGATTTAGCAAAGCTTTCTTGTCCTAATGAAGGTGCACCAGCCCCACCAGTTGGCTTACTACTGCAGCAGAGATGGACATCAGCAACAAAACAGAAGTTGCATAGATAAATAGATACCAAAAACCAATGTCAAAGGAGCATAGACTATAGAAGTTGCAACATTAGAATGAACTATAGTATTCACCAACAACAAGAAAGAAAAAGGAAAAAAGAAGGGAAAGGAGAGAGAATGAAAGAGTCATGATTTTGGAAAACACAATGATCGATTAAAATGAAAATTGCTAATTAAATGAATCCTCTGTAGACCATGGCCTTCAGGAACAAAGTGAATGCTTCAGATATGTTGGATTAAAGTTGCACCAAAATGTGACAACATAAAACAAGAAAGACAAAAAAGGGGAAGGAAAGGAGAGAGAATTAAGTCAAGAGACTACAAAAATATGATGCATCCACCCACCAATAGAAAAATTGCTACTTAGATTAATCTCCCGGAGACCATGGTCTTCATGAACAAAGTGTATGCTTCTTGTTTTTTCAAATTATTAACATGTTATTACACCAGATTACCATGAGAACAAGAACTTTGTAAGCCAGTGTCAAGTTCACACTTCCATGTGACAGACAATGTATCAGAGAGGGTCATTCCATTGCACAGTTCACAGATCTTGTTCCCTGTATGACTAGGTAAGTTTTGTATGACATAACATCAAAAAGTTCTCGTTCCTTGTAAAACTAAATTATAATAATAAGAAAACAATCAGATAAAAATCTAAAGTACACAACCCCAGGGTTAAGCAATGACTTTCAGAAAAAAATTGTTGAACTTTTTTCTCCACATTTAATAAATCAACTGTCCAAATAAACTAACTCTCTGAAACGCAGTTACCTGTACTCAAAGAAGAGCTTCCTTCCATCAATTACAAGACCATTGTCTCCAATGCCGTCCATCATCCTCCGAGCAGCATCCTGCATAAGAAGCATCGGCTTTTGGTGCAAACACATTAAACAAGAGGTGACACATGAAAATAAATTCTATGAAAGGTACCACATCAGGAAAGTCAATAAAAGCAAATCCCCGCGAAACTCCAGAATTTCTCTCTTTAATAACCCGTATATGACGAAGCGGCCCCCACTCAGCCTGGAAGAGACTAGAGCTATTAAACCAAAAGCTAATAACAACAAAGAAAACCATTTATGACCAAGATACTCGTACAAGAAATTGATACAAATCATCTTCAGTTGTCTTCTGTGATAGACCCTTCACAACTATTGTGGCTGATGGCGCCTACAGCAAAAAGAGAAAAGAAAGCTTTATCAATTATATTAAACACAAAAAAACAGTGTTATGTATCCACTGGAGCATACCACAGAAGAGTCATTATGTCTCTTCTCATCACGATCATAATCCCGCCGTCTTTCATTCCTCTCATATCGGCCATCCTCATAGCTGTCCTCTCTGTGACTTCGGCTACGAGTTCTACCTCGAGGAGATCTTGATCTAGACCGATCATCACGCCCATGTGAACGAGAGCGTTCTCGACGTCTATATGGACTTTGATCTCTTTCGCGACTCAAACCTCTCTTTTCATGTTCACGATCACGTGATTCACGTCGTCGCCGACCACCATCCCTCTTTCCTCTCTCATGGTCAGAATCATAGCTATACCAGTCATAATCATAGTCTCTATCACGACTATTTTCTCTGCTTTCATGAGATAAATGGCGTCGAACTTCATAGTCACTGCTCATTCCCTCGTGATCCCTACCCCCAAACCTGGCATGCCTATCATATCCATAATCATGGTAACTATCTGTGTCATGGTACCTCTCAATGTTGCGGTAGTTGTCACGAAAGTTATCTTCATGATACTTCACATGTTCACCAAAGTTATCTATTTCATGATACGGCTCAACATTTCTTCTTGAATCCCTGACGAGTGCATATTCTTCATCGAAACTTCTTCTAGGCTGAGGCCAGACACCAGGAACATGTGTTGGTGGATAGATATCCCTCTCAAGTATGTCATGATGAAAAGAGGTCCTTGCATAACCAGAATCCCTGGAAAATCCTTCAGGTAACAGCCTCCTACCACCATATGATCCACCAGCCCTGCAATAGTAAATTAAGCAGTGGGGAAACACAGGGTAATGTAACAAACATAATATACCAGAAAGGCAAAGTTAGTACAACACCCAAGTATCATCACCAAAACTATAATGTCAAGTGTTAACAAATGGTAAAATCTCACATTTAGGGAAAGTAATCAATTTTTCTAAGAAACATAGATAGGATCATAGGAACATAATTAAGTTTAGAAGATGCTACAAAATCCCAAAGGGTTTAAACAATTAATAATTTACCCACCTGAAATCTTGCTCATGGAGTGCACCATACCCCTCCAAGGCCTGTAGATTCAACAGAATAAGCAAATTAGCATCAAAAATTTATGGAAGGGGTAGGGAAATCCATTCCATTAAAAACTGGTCCATGGCTTTCTTCAACAGTTCTGTTAGAATGAGATTCCAGTGAACATGGAGGACACGACATAAGTCATATAATCTGCTATATCATCCCGGTTATAGGTAACAAAAGAGAAAGCTGCAATTACGCTGTTTGTGTCCCATCCTTGTTGACGACCATAACGCCCAGGGTCCATTTGCAGGCTGCACTAGTATTTTCCTGCAAGGCTCTCTTGATGATCTTTCACAGATTTTGACTTTCGAGTGCAGGTTGTTCAGATATCTATCCTGTAATTGATGCACAAGCAGACAGTTATGCCAGTATCAACAAGTATTAACCCACATGGCCATCCTTTTGCCTTAAATCCTCAAACCAACAGTCCAAAAAATACCCCATCCTCAGACTCTCAAATGACAATTATGCAGTCCTTCAAGTTTCAAAGAAAACAAATACAGACATAATCATCAGTCATAATCATTTCAAATAAGGATAGATGCGCTCATAAGAATCAGCAGATTTAATGATTTGAGCCAAATGAAATACCATCTCTATGTCCAAAAACATAGTGATGTTTCTAGGAAAACTACAGAAGTGGATCCTGGTGGATTGCTATGAATCCAAGTACATTACAAGACCAGTTTAAAGCAAAGAAACTCGTTTTCATTCTCCATTGCAATTATGATATAATTCCCTAGAAAAATTAGGCCATTTAAGAACTCAAAAAGAATCCAGTTCAGATTTTTCTTATATTTACATTGGATTAAACAAATCCTACGTACAAATATCAATTGCAAACAATGTACCATGACATTCTTTAAACAATGTCTTTTTATTGTAATCCAAGACTTTGCTATCTTAAATCTTCACCTAGCGAACAAGGTCCAGGCAACATGTGGGTTGGACAACATTTCCAAACATAAAACTAAAATGAAAAGTCAATCCAATTTTCGGACAGCATGGCATGTCCATAATTGAACATGACTTTATTTTAACGACCTGAAACTTACTAATCCAGATTTTCACAGAAGACCTATAACTGTCTTCAATCAACCCATACACATCCTGATTTGACCTGAACTTTTAGCAGACAAACACAATGCATGTTGATACTTTCAGATAAATTAAATGATAAACAGCACATCAGGAAACATACAAATACTTGTGAGGCATGAAGGGATGGGGAAGTCTTTTGGATATAATGTTCGCAAACCAGAGAGCAATATTCTAAGCACATTTAACTCCTACTTCCAATGGGTGATTAGCACTAACAACATCATTAACAGATGGAACCAATATGTTTAAAGCTCAAATGTTGAAACAAAAAATGATTGTTTGCATGCATGCAAAGACAATACCAACACTTATTGTCATACAATCATACACTTATTGCCAAACGCATATTTATTTTCTTTTACCTATCCGCACATTAATAAGAGTTCTCCTTATAAAGATTAAGATAACTTGATGGCAATCGATTCTGAAGCATTGCTGGCACTAGATGTTGCACACGACACAGGAAGACGTGCAATCCTAAGCTGCATCAGCCAATCCTGATCAACCCAAAGGATGGCGTGGTCTTCACGCCCGTGCCAATATCACCCAAGACCACTCGCTTCATAATAGTTATTAAGATAAAAAGAACTAGCAGTCAAGACGCTACAGGGTAAAGTGTTCAAACAACAAGAGAACGCTCTAAACCCTTTCAAAAACAGAACCATCAGATTCAATCTTCTGATTGAGCAACAGTCCCATATGACGAGAAAACCTCGGATAACCGATCGAAATCAGTGACTTGGGTCAGAAACCCACAACCAAAACAAAAATCAAACCAAACCAGACCTTGATTCTTTCCTCCTCCTTCTCCAGGCCAAGGATCGCAGGAATCAGATGAAACCGCCAAACCCTCGATGATTTTTAGGGCTTACGATCGGGATCGGTCAGAGGAGAAACCCCCGACGACTAGAGGGCCGCTAACGCACCACCAGGTCGTACGATCTACGGGACCAGAACCACCGCGGCGTGGCGTCGCGGGAAAAAAGACCGGCGGCGGTGGAGCGGAGATGGGAGATCGGGCTGCGGTGAGAAGGGCGAAAAGAAAGGCTTATGCTTCCGCCTCTCGACCTATCCTCTATTATAACCAACTAGGAGTGGCATGGGTCGGATGCGTATAGTATCCGAATCCGGCAATTATTTGATCCGATAAAATCCATAATTGAATTTTATGATCGGGTCGGAAAGGATTTCGGTTTTACAATCGTTATCGGGTATGGATCAAAATTATCATGGAATCCACGTCAACATTTCGGGTTGTCGGGCTCCATTGATTCCCTCGTTAGCCCAAATAGCGAATGAACACAGCTTAACATGCTTGAAGGTTTTAGACTTCATGTAAGTTATCATATCTAAAATTTAGGATCAGATTTAGTTTAGGATTCAAATCATAACTTCCACATTTTCCCTTAATTAAGAAAAATCTTTACTATTAATTTTTTTATCAGATGATCCCCCTTTAATTGATTTATACGTAAGGAGATACTTTATGAAAATACTTTGTGTCAATGATCATTGACACATTGCAAACGCAAATACCTACTCTGGGAATCTTCCACAACTTCCAATGTAATGTCGCCACCACCATTCCACCCTCTACCCATTGTCCCCAACCGTCGACACACCGCCACCACCATTCCTCTCCTGCTTTGCCCCATCCCGCCATCCGTCCTTCCTCATCACCTCCTTCCTTCGCCCCTACTCTTTTCCGCCATCTGTCATGTCCTTCCCTGGCATCTCCTCCCCCTCTCCTTCCCCCTAAAGCATGATCAAAATGCAATTGATTCAAAATTATTGATCCAAAAATACTTGTGTTACAGAATTTTTTCTCATTACATCATTTCAATAAACTGCCATGCATCCTTCAACAAAATCAAACTAATATGTTTGAGATGATTGTGAAACATTTTAATTAGTACAAACAAAACGCAGAGGAGCATTCAACCTTTATGATGCCTCCTCTATATCTGCGGTCTTCTGACTTCCGATCCGAGCCATTTGGGAGAGAAGCAGGTCACGAACTTTGGCCTTTAGCTGATGACAGAGGAATTGGTGGTACATTTGTTAATCTCTTATCATTTGTTTAGACAACAGTAAAAAGGCTAAACAATACCTCATCGATGCCTAGTTCGCTCTTTACTGAAACGTGGATGGAGCCGTCAGGTCCGAACCTTTTATATCTACCGGTTTCATCTGGAGCTGAAGTGCCATCAGGAGATTCTTGCAAGAGATCACATTTAGAGACGACATCAAGCCAAAGATGATCTTTGAATCTTTCCCTTATTTGTTTGTATGTGGTGAACTGCAGTAGCATCATACCACGAAAAGATCAACCATCGTCGTCATGAGATCAGGATTACTAAATCAGAGAATTGTATGCCAATGCTAGAGCTTGTAGAAACTGAAAGTCCAGGAATTTTAAGCATTGTATTCTGATTCAGCATATCAACAAGCAGATATTCGCTGGAAAAACTTGGAAACTCACATGTCATAAGAAATTCGGCAACATGGTAATTTAATATTTGTAAGCCTCTTGTACCTGATCATCCGGTGATGTCCCACATTCTCCAGATAGATCATGAACATACAGTACAGCAGTCGGCAAATAAGAAAGGACTGCTAATGTTAACCTTTCTATATTGTTCCTGTCATCTGGGAAAAAGAAAGGAGATGTAATGAAACCCAAAAAAGCTAAAAAAAGTTCACTAAGATCACTACAGCCAAAAGCCATGTATATGAAGTTGTGTATTTGTCTATGCACAGGGAAGAAAGAAAGAAGTGGCTAGTAAATATAACGCAAGTAGTTTTGCTATTTCCTTGTCCAATAACTGTAGTTAATAATGCATGATGAACAGGGATCACAACAAAGCCCTGTAAATTATTACCGCCAACAAGATTGTGTCAAAGGTAGAAAAAGTATTTCATGAACAGCATGCATTTTTTTATTTAAAGAAATCACAGCTAAATAATGATCACCAACCGTCATTTCTATCCAAGTTACATGATAAGATATAGCAAAGATTCCACAAACAAGGAGGTATCATGCTTGGACAAATATCTTAGTTGCAAAAGTACAAGTCAATTCATAAAGTCAGCAATATGTCAAACTCAGAACATCAGTATCAGTAATACTAGAGGATTTTGTAGGATGTCATAGTCAATTGTGTCAGTATTCATAGCGATCACTTACATATAACCTTTTATCTGTAGGATGGACAAATCAAAGAACATTGCTGCTCATGTTCGTAATATATAATGCAAGATAACAAAAAATAAGCAACTTAAATACCAAAAATAACTTGAGCCAACATTGAAGTCATGCACAAGGCAAATCTAGTGGGTGCTATTGGCTGCAGGAGGCAGCACTTTGCAGGCCCCAGCAGCAAGAGCTGGTCCACATTAGCAGGGCCTGCTTGCTCCGACAATGGACCACACGAGGCTTGCCTCATGCATGGTTTCCTAGCAACTGCCATATAATTTCTCTTCCAACTTTTTGCTTATATACTTCATCAACCATCATATGATACTCGGCCTTAAAAGAAGGGTAAACTAATGCATGAGGCATCACTAATGTAAGAAATGGTGAGGGTCAATTCTCGATTACATAATATTATTCCTCTAAGTGAAGATGCTATTTCCATCAAGCTCAAACCAAAGCGCCCAGGTTGTAAAGAAACAACCTTAACAGAGAGTCAATGCTCACCCTCTATATTTAAGCTTGATATTAGATTTTCATATTCTGTAAAAATTTATAGTTTGAAATATCTAAATGAGATTATATGTCT
This sequence comes from Musa acuminata AAA Group, assembly GCF_036884655.1. Lineage (NCBI taxonomy): Eukaryota > Viridiplantae > Streptophyta > Magnoliopsida > Zingiberales > Musaceae > Musa > Musa acuminata. The sequence goes on along the minus strand of NC_088338.1, from coordinate 3,960,047 downwards.
TCGTGTCTTTCCACTTCCTAAAGCTTTCAACCAAAGGAATGAGTTTTACTTCCAACAGAGAAAAGAAGACATTCAACAAAAATGGGTGGGTTTCGAATGGCAATGTTTGAAAGATCAGCTTTCATTCCGTCACATAATCTTGATTCGTATAACATAAAAGTAGATAGGCACATATCATTAAGTAGATCTTCATCAAAAGAAGAGCTCACAACAATGTAATAAAGGTTTTGCAGAGTATCCAAAGAACTAGTTACAAAAGAACCTTGCATACAAAAAAATTGGTATAATATGAAAAATCAAATAATCCATTCATGGGTTCATTCTGATAAAAGTGCATGCTGAAAAATTGAATGGAAATAGAACTGTTTGGTTGACTACCATCATGTCTTGTAAGAAGACCTGGAGTGTCGGTTACCTGTAGTAAAATTTGTCATTCTAGGTTAGCTAAGAGTTGGCTTACAAAAATCAAAACACTCCAAAAATAAATACCAACCTGGAAACGCTCATAGTTTAAGATGATATGACCCATCAGAATTCCTCTAGTGGTGAAAGGGTAATTGCAAACCTAAACAAAGTAGGGCAACATCAAAGAGAAACCTCTACAGCAACAAAAATTAAATATAAAATTATGATCTATTTCTCAAATGTACAAAACATCAATTGGATGAATGACAAAATGTAACCCTCCACGTTCATAATTGTGAAAGAAGCTGGATAAAGATACAAACACATGCACAGTCGATCACTTCCCATAGTATTTTGTAGAAAGACATTTACCTCTGGTTTCCCTGTTGATAGAATCCGTACTAGTGATGATTTCCCCACATTAGGCGCTCCAACAAGACAAAGCGTAGGTGTCTGTGGATCCACCACTGGCATAGCACGCAGTGTCTGCAAGACTTAGTGTTAGGTCCAGTTAGCTTCCCTCAAACTGTTAATTCAAGCAACAAGTTGTGCAACCAGCTTAGTCAATGGTCAGTGAAGCAAAAGTCACTAAACCATACAAGGAGGGCAATTGGTGAAGCTTCATATACATACAACATATTACATTACATGTCTATGTATTCATCCATGAGTTGCAAATAATTACATCATGTAAAGCTACAAATATCATTTGTTAGAAAATTTCGATGTGTCAACTGTTCATAAACACATTTTGATTTCATATTAAATGACCGATTACCTTAGCAACATTTAACAAATCATCAACGGCAGTTCTTCCAAATTGGAAAACTTCCTCAAGCTTCTTGAGTCCCTGCAAGTTCAAGTATATCCATAATGGACGATCAAGGCAAGGGCAAAAGGCAAGATAAGCAAATATATTCTGAAACATATTCTCAGACATAAGAGATGACATCAAGTTGGAGCTGACCTCATTTAGTCGCTCTTCTGCTTCACGCTTTGATGTGGACTGTAAAGGTTAAAGACCCAACCTGAATAAAAGTCTTTACATTTATAATAGATATGCAAAGCAACAGGGAAATGAAGCTACCATTATGCAATAGTTTCTGGTGTTTTTTCTTTTTTTAAGTTACAGAAACAACAGTCATACAAGTATACACTGAAAGAACTAGTCAATTATAAGTTATTTGTAGAGGAGAAGCTTTCTGATATGCAGGTCAAAAGGACTCGGACAAGCAGCAACCTTCCTGAAGCAATGTCTGGACCCAACTTGCAATTGTGTTCCAAAAATAGGAATGAGTGTGTTCTCATTTTAAGATCGGATACTAAAAGTACAGCAGAATCATCTTCTATTCAAGTCCAAACTTGCTATTTCTAAATTCCAGGTCTGATAACCTGACTTTGTAGTTTAAATCTTTCCATTCTACATCATGGATTCATATGAACCATCCCCTCTTAAGATTTATGTTTTTTAAACATGGTAGCTCTAGGAAAGGTTATATTCTAGCAGACAATGTACTCGTGGGTATCTATATGGGTATGATATTAAATGGTTCCAAATCTAATGAACAATAGACACTCATGATTTTGGCAAAATCATAGACAGCTTAATACCAATTGGACTGCTTTAACTTGCCACAAGTCTGTCAGAAACAAACTTAGAATGAAAAAGCTTCATTGAGTTTATACATATAAGAATATTTGTAGACTGGACCAACTTAATGTAAAGTGAAAAGGAACATTCCATGGAGCAAACAGAGATGATCTGAAATTGTTACAAGGTGATAGGGCTAAAAAAGACTCTATAATATTAACAGCAATCTCAAAAAGCACAAATATAAAAGAAAATTCTAATTGAGTTTGTTCTGATTTTCCCACACCAAAACATTCAATTGTTCATCTATAATGTGAGCACTAAAGAGTACATAAAGGGAGATGCAAGCCCAAAACAAGGCTGTACGTATTAGAAAACCAAGCAGCTACAGGGAAACTTAGAGTAGATGCAGATGTCAGTAAGACATTAACTCAATACAACACCTAAGAGAAAAGATCTACTCTGATAACTGAAACTTTCTATCGATTTCACACATGGAATTAGAACAAACAAGTATAGCTTAAACTGAATAGGGACAGCCGTACAAGTCTATAAAAGGTATATAACCAGATTCATGATTGAGTCAAACCTGAGCACAAAGAGATGCATGTTGCTTTCCGACGGAAACAACTTTTTTCCTAAGAGCATCGACTCTTCCTAAGATCTGACAAGACAGCATGAATATCATCACATTCAAAAATTGTAAGCTTCTAGATTAATGTCTCAACTCTCAATAGAAGTATAAGCAAAGAAAACATATCAAACACATTTAACAATTCAATATTCCCATCAACTGGTGAACAAAAGAGCTTGAGCATAGAAAATGGATATAGTACAGAACTTTTTTATTTTTCATAAGTGCCTGCATTTCAGGTATTGTCATAGAAATAACTAGCTGATCACAAACTATAAGCTAATTATTAGTAAAAATGTAAAATATATATATACATATATATGTACATATACATACAACATACATACATACATATCATATTGGGTCAAGTGTCAGCTTTTAGAAAGAACTGTAGAAGTTTATGAATATATTATTTACAGTTCTTACTGAAATGTACATTGTCGCATATGGAGGCTTTAGATGCATCAATCAAGACAAGAAAGCTCAGTATCACTAAATGCTCAAGTTTCATGCAACTACATGCTCCAAGTCTTGACTGTTTGAGATTTGCGTAAAAGTCAAAATCACAGAGCTGCAAAATCATGGGATACTAAGCTTCTTATAAAATCACTTGATCCAAGTTTTAAGACAGGACTCGAGGTTGGCCAATTATTAAGCAGTCCAGGTTCCTTTTTACAAAGTAGAATTGGAAGTTTTTGCTAGGATTACATGCCTAAATTAGAATGTTAAAACCAAGCAACGTGATTTACATTTGCAACCAATTGAAAAATGAACAACAGTTAAACCTTGGCCTGGAAACGCTAAACTGAAAAGCAATTCAAGACAACTTTATGATTATCAGGGTTAACACCAAATATGGGGAATGATAAGAGATTTATTATTTTATTATGTAAAATCAAAGAATAGTCTCAGAGAAAAGCAATTGCATCACTAAACAAGGTTGGCATACAATCACCAAGAACAGTAGGCTCAACGTGATGATGTTAGATCATCCATATTTATTGCAAAAGAGAGAATCTTTGAAAACCTCTTCATAGTTGCCATCACCGAAAGTCAGTTCAATAAGAGATCTCTCATATGGATGTAGATATCGCTTGTTGGGGAAGGTTTCCATGTATTTTCTTAAAGGAACAGCTAATTCCTGTATTAAAAAATAATTTTACATGGAAATAGGTAAGCAAAATTACCACTGAAAACAACAATGAGGATAAGTTATAGAGGGAAAAAAAGAGAGAAACTTCATGTCTAACTTTCATTAGTGCATCAAGCTGCTTTGCACCTCTATTTCTCTCTCGCTTTGCTATGTTATGAATCCCTATATCAAGGTGGAACAGAGTACTCTCAACATCCAACAAACAATAATTGATATTGGAAGACAGTAATTTGGAACATGAATTCATACATGGAAGATAAACTCAAAAAAAGCATTACCCTTAGTAGGAGATACATGCCTAGCTTTCCTTTGTGCTGAGGAAAGTATATCCACGGATGGCATTACCATAGGCAGCTGCTGAAAAGCCCCAGTTGTTTTATGTTTTGGCAAAGGTTCATCCTGAAGATAGAAATAATATCAAATAACAATAATGACAACAAGTCAAGTCCAAATTGTTTGTCAACCTGCCGCTATAGAGCTGTATTAAACCAAGTAACCAACTATGCATAATCTCTTTCTCCATTATCCTCACCATGACAATTAAGAAAATTAAAAAAATAAAAAATAAAGATAGATCAAAGTTCAAACAAAAAAAGCCAAAATAAGAAAAGAAAAATGCTTCTCATATAATCAAGTATATAGCTGTATGCCACTTGGATCTTGAAAGAACAAATAAATTAAAATTCCTAATGGCCCCATAGACTCCATGGAGTCTCATGATCACCATCAATTGGATAGTAGATAGACCAAACAATTTTAAGCATAAAAGCAAATCCAGAAACAGCCACTTGATGGTTGATGCCACATGAAGCCTTCTTGACATAAAAGTTTTGCTTCTTATTCGACACTAGTAAATCAATCATTTATTTAAAGGATAGAAAATGAGAAACAAGTGTAACTGCAAGATAAAATTACTCATCATCTGTACAAAGTGCTTTTTTGAATGTGATATTGATGCACATAATACATTAGCACCGATAAGAGGATCCCTATCAAATTCAACAAGGTGAAGCAACTCGTAGAAAAGAGATGCAAGCTTGAAATGAGCATAAGTGATGTATCCTAAACAAAATAACTTGGCCAAGCCATAAAGATTTTCAATTCGGTATGTACTGAAGAATTCTTTGGCAGTTAATTGACATGTCCACTTGGCACAGAATTTCTTCGTTCGAGTCATACACAGGAACACTGAGATAGAAATGGACCAATCAAGCTGTCCAATGCATCAAGAATCATATGTATAAAAATATATAAAACCTCTTTTATTATGATCCAACTACTATTTCAACTACTAAATAATTCCAGAAAAAAAATATATAGTCATGATCAAATGGTTCATTAAAATATGTATGTAAAATCAGCAAACTTTATGGTTCTTTTAATGTATGTGTATAATGTCTCAAGTCCTACTGTTACTAGCATAATCCTGGTTTACATCTGCATGCTCTATGAACTCAGTGCCTTTGGCTCATGTATCTTGTTCTAGTCTCTCAACAATTAGTAAATTAATTTTCTAAGCAAGGGCAAAACAATTCACGGAAATAGTTCTTTAATTCCGTTTGATGGTTATTTGGTATAACCAGAAATCATGTAAGATAACAACCTAAGGCTTTACAAAGCACTAAGATCTGGATTAAGAGACATAGATTGGGGGTCAAAAACCAGCTCAACAGTTGTATCATGCACCAGGAAGCAAAAGACATCTGGTTTCCTGATGATGCTGAGGCAGTGAGCCAGTATAATTATTTGATACCAGATGCAATTGTTAAGATGCCATCCAATAAAGCAGGCATTTCAAGAATATGATATCAAGTTATACATGATAGTTCTTTTGGCAAAGAAAAAGTACCATAATGCTGTTTCCATTCCTGTTGTGAGATCTTAGAGGATCCCTGTCAGCAGCTTCAGTGGTTGCTGATTGCAAACGCTGGCTCAAAAATAGGGAAGAGCTAGTTCGCACTTCCAAACCTGGGATCAAATTTGTACAATGAAATGGATATGTCTAGATGAAAACAATTCACACAAAATATTAACGTGGTTAATGAAGTTTGTTGATGTTAAAATCCATTAAGTTCTTCAGGCATAAACATCGATTGAGTCCTCTTAAAGAAATAAAAAATAAACATATAACTGTTGAAACCCCAATTCTACCCATTTAAACAAAGGGATGAAAAAGAATCGACCAAGTTCAAACTTTTAGCAGTGGCAGATTAATCAACCGCAATAAACTTGGTATCTCTTGAACAAAGAAAAACAAGACCACATGATGAAATCGTGCTTATTAGATATCCACAGCGACATCCAACCAAAACGAAGATGTATGCAATTACGTTTCGGAAACAACAACAAGAAGCGTAGAAGAAAGTAATAGAACCCGCGGACGTTGGGACACACGGAAACTGCTCGACAAAATGACGCAAAAAGACGACAGAATCAAAGAAAGGCGGAGTGGTCATAAACCCCCCGTTTTATGTAAGGTGGGTATTTGTCAAGATGCCAACAGCACGAGACGTTCAACAAAAGAACAAAACCCATCACGCGTTGGAACACGCGGCATATGCTCGAAAAAATCACGCAGTTAGATAGACAAAAGCAAAGAAAGGCTACTTGGTCTTCAAACCCAGTACTGATCAGAGAACACAAGAGACGATAACTCCAAAGCTCTGTAAGGTGAGTGTTTGTCGAAATGGCCATTTGTTTGAGAGAAGTCAAGTGAACGAGAAGAAGGGAAGAGGCGACCTCCAGAGAGCCGAGAAATCCCTCTAATCCTTCCCCGAGGCGGCTTGGACGACGAAATCCGCCATTGTTGCAGGAGACCGAAGGCTCTGCTACTCATTTCTCGCCTCTTCTCGGAGCCGCTCGCTGTCTCAGCGTCTCTTTATGTGGAGTCGGGTGAGGATAAATGAGCGGAACGCTTTGGGCCTCCCGTTCTATATGGCCCATTAAAGCCCATTCTAGTTTTAGTAAAGGTAATTTTTAATTCTCAATTAGAATCATATATTAATAAAGGTAATTTTAGTAACCAATACCTAACTGTCAGATGGGCGACAACTCAATATAAGTCAACGCTTCGACGTCACATTCATAGCATTTTTGTCAAATATAACTAACATGATATATAATCGAATACATTTTGTTTATCGTATATTCAAACTCGATACACATAACTCTTCTTAGACTAGATATTAATGTATGTTCATAAATATAATATTTTCATATGGATTCATCGAGAATAGTTCTCATTTTGTTAAAACTTTTAATTTACTATTTTTAACGTTTTATCGACACCTTAACCCCCAACTTAACATCCCTAACATAATTCGTAGGTTCGATTAATATCCTCGAGAGATTGATGTACCAATAGGTCCCCATTAGCCTCATTCTATTTCTTCGTTGGAGCAACAAAATAAATTCATCAATAATAATTTTAATATCTTAAAGATAGTCAAACAGTGGTAGGAGTTGCATATCTCAGCACTCATAGCAAAGACAAATCAGATAGGCTGCAGCTATCCATCTTTGGATGGATATCCTTCCAACATCAAGATCGAAATCAATGGCAGTAGAAGCAAAGCACCATATGGTCATTACGCTTTTATTTCATTGGAGCTGGAAACAGTCAAATCGAGGAAGAGAAGAGCATCAAACCCACTGCAAGTGATCTGATCGATTCCAGACCAACATTAACCGTGCCAATCACCTGCCTGGTGCTTTAATCCTGTGCGGTAATCAATCAACCCAGTCGAACGGCGATGGCGAGGGCGATGACAGCAAGCTGCATCAGGTCGCCGTCTTCCTCCGCCAGCGGCGAGGCGAGTCCACCTTCTTGGAACCCGTCCTCGCACACGACGGGCGCGTCCACGGCGGCGCTGATGTACACCCTGGCGTCGACAAGGCGGCCGGATCTGATCATCCCGGTGGCGTCGCGGAGATCCGACGCGGCGTCGGCGTAGACATCGCGGCAGGCGTTCAGGCACGACTTGTAGTACCGGCTCAGGCCGTTGCCCTTCAGCAGCGCCTTCGCCCGGGTCGCGGCGGACGTCGCGTTGGCGACCGCCAGCTTTAGCGATATGATGGCGAGGCCGTGCAGGTCCGCGCCGTCGCTTCCGGCGGCCGACCGCAGCGACTGCGAACAGAAGGTGAAGTCCACGTTGGGATCGCCTCTCGCGATCTGGTTGCAGGTCTCGCCGACGATGCTGCGTCGAGCGGGCACGGCCGCTGGCCGCGAAGAGACGTGTGGAAGAAGAACGACGAAGAGGAGGAAGGAGAGGCAGGAGAGGAAGACGGAAGTGAATCTTCCCATCGCTGAGATGCTGTCTTCTCAACGTAAGCTATTAGAGCATGCAAGGCAAGCAAGAAGAAGAAGAGAGACGTGAGGATTTATAATCAGCCTTCTTGCAGTCTTTGCTTGCCAAACTCACCTTCTCCACATCATCTTGATGTGATGATATTGTGACTGAGGGAGATGATATCCACAATTTATATGCAGCATTAATTATATCTATCTTTGAATATCTAAAATTAAACTAAGCTTATATTTAAAGATAAAATTATTTGCAAAAAATTATATATATATATATATATATATATATATATATATATATATATATATATGTGTGTGTGTGTGTGTGTGTGTGTGTGTGTGTGTGTGTGTGTGTGTGTGTGTGTGTGTGTGTAATACTTCATTAAACACTTAACTTAAAATATATTGTAAAATACAATAACATGAACATAAATGTATAACATTAATTTTCAAATAAATACAAAAATGACTGACATGGGAGGGATAAATACACATACAATTTTGTTACGAGAACAAGAAGAAAAAAAAAGGTTATTTTCTTAAAATAGTTCAGCCTTCACTTAGTTTGCAACAATTGAGTTCTTGATGACCTTCCTATTATATGTGTGGCTCACACATCCCAATGTCGGAGGATGATTAGAGACAATACATGTCTCGGTGATGGATATATGGAAATATGTCACATAATGATACGTTTGGCAGTCATTCAATTAGATTTTGACTCAGAACTTACATCCAGAGATACATTGAGAGAAAGAAAGGAGGTGCAATTTATGATCAAAGTTATGGTTGATTGTGAAAGAGACCTACTTGTATGAGTAGGATGAGGGAAAGTGTTGTTTGTCATTTAATTTATGGGTCTATAAGAAGTCAATTTGTGGACAAATTGTGCAATTATAATTTTCTAGTCATGCATGCATCAAGCAAATCAATTCATTTTGAATGATATAATGAGCTAAACTTAGCCTATTTGATATTAGGTGTTTCTTTATGAACAACCCCTCTGATTTATTTTATTTTGTATCTCTTAAACTTATGTTAAAAGTTTTTGTGTTTATTTTTATTTAAGACTAAAATGTGATATAATCATTTAAAGTGATACAAACATATGTTAACAAAATCATATTAGTGATATGAGAAGAGACATGATAAGACTCTATTAGAAACTATAAATTTAAATTTAAATATTTTTAAGGCAAAATTAGAAATATATTTTTTTATTAATTTTTTTTTTCCAAATCTATCTTTTTGAAAATATCATATTTATCCTTGAGAAATCTTAATATCATGGTTGGATATATGATTGACAGCAATTTTGAATCTAAATATGGTGTCTTAACATATTATACAAAGATCATGACATCAAAATGTACGTATTGTAAAAATCAGATCTAATTTTATTTGATTTTAATCATGACATAAAAGATTATTTCTGTATTTCATATAGCAGATTATAGATTTTATGTTTACAAATTATAGTGGTGTTACTTTAATAGATCTCTTTCTTCTGTAAAAGAACTATGTTTATAGGTAATAATAATAACGTCGAACGACATAAATGTCCACTATTTTGTTATTTGTATTTTTGTTGTTCGACTGATTTTACTGTTCGGTATCGGCTGTGTTGATTGATACTTCGATCAATCTTTAGATGCAGAGAAGAGAGAAGATGTCACAATGGTAATTGCCATCATAAATGCTCGTAAATAGATGCTTCTCTATCGATAATGCACGAACAGCAGCACATCATCGTGAAGCTCAAGTAGTTGCAGCAGACAGCATGGAGGAGGAGTTGGAAGGATCAATGACAGCAAGCCGAAAGCGAAGCTCGAGTTACAGAACCAACGGAAGTCGATGGATGAATATTGGGTAGGTTACAAGCTTCCTCTGATCAGGTGAAGTTGGTGGTGGCCTCGTAGGTGAGGCCGGCGACCCAGTTGGCGGGCGCGGCGGTGTAGGCGACGAGCGTCTCCTGCGAGGTGTAGGACAAGACCTTGAAGGAGAGCACTTGGCCGCCGAGGCAGGAGAAGGCTTGGTAGGAAGCCCCCCAGTTGTGGCTCATGCTGATCCAATCCGTCTTCTCCCCCTTCACCCACATCCCCGCTATGTCTCCGCCACCCCCCACGTTGGTCACGAACACCAGCAGCCAGTACGCGTTCCCCTGCAACTGGAACCTCATCCCTCCCGTCTTCTGACACGCCACCCTGCACCATCGCGATACGACTCGGCGTTGTGTTAGGGTTCTTACCGTGCTATTGTTTCTGGGTTTGGGTGGCTCACCGGCGGTACATGACGGGCACGATGCCGGCATTCCAGTCGGCGATCTGGTTGAAGGCAGGCTTGGCCATGTCGAAGTGCACCCTGGGGGGGTTGCACCACCCGCCGTTGTCGGAGGGCAGGGCCCAGTTCGGGGGGCAGAGGTTGGTGGCGGTCACGGCGACGATGGGCGAGCCAGCGTAGCACGCCGGCGCCCCGCTGCACCGTATCTCGTAGCACTGCCCGCACCCGTAGCCGTCGCTGAACATCACGGAGCTCAGCGCCGCCGTGTTCGTCCCGTAGCCGGTACTGTACAGGTCTCCGTACCCACACGCGCCACCTGCAACACCCACAGGTCCACTGATCAAAGCCCGGATTTCACCTGTCCACGTTCGTCATGCTGCTCGAGGGGATACAAACCCATAGTCCCCGACGCCGAGTCGTCGCCGTAGAAGGTCGCATGGGCCGGCGACCACTGCGTCGCAACAAAGCTGCCCTGAGCTCTTCTCATCGCCATGGCCAGCAACACTAAGAGAGCGAGGCTCCATGGAAGCGAGGAAGAAGAAGAAGAAGAAGCCATGGGTGCAGATTGAATCCTCATCGTTTGCAGGCCAGCATTATAAGGTGGTCTCTTCTCTTGCTTCATGTCAAGATGGATAGGAGTTGGTAGCACGACAGGGATGAACAATGGGGTTTGAGGATGAAGGGTAAGGTTGATGATATTTGAGACAAATCTTAAAGGGTGTCACAGCTTTATTATTTTTTCTTTTTTTGATTATTATTGTGGTATAATCCATGATCAATCCATGCATGTTTGTGATGTGCAGACCACTATGCTCGATTTGGATACACCTTCTACGGATTTGACTTGGTAGAATCAATGTGTTTGTGGCACTCTACCATGAAAAGGTCTTAGATATAATGTGTCAACTAATATTTTGAGAATGCTCTAACATGATGTGAACTTTATCTCGAAGACATGATGAAGTGAGATGGACATCACAGTTAAAAGAAAACTCGATCGTCTTTCACCTCCTCGTAGCTTTCTTCTTGACGTCCATTGAGGTTGGCTTGGAGGTGTGGCAATGTTGTTTTAGGAAAATATGTTTATATAAATTATGAGTTCATTAGTGGAGGTTTCTTAACCATAAAATATCATGATAGAAGCAAGTATAGAATAATAATTATATATTTTTTATATTTTTTAATCATTTTCAAATCATAGATTGATTGAAGATTAGAGCATATAATGAATATAGAGTTATCATTCTATATTTATCTATATCGTGATATTTTATCATTCATAACTTAGTAAGCTTCAATGCCTTCTTGAAACATTTTGGTGAATGAGTAGAGGGAGTTCTCTTAGGAGCCATTGTAGGTGTAGCTTCGGATTATGTTATTCCAGAGGAAGATGAGAGGGGTTGAGATTGAGAGGAGAATAAAAAAGATAGACGAAGGGGCAATTGGATAACAATATAGGAGGAGAAGAAAAAGAAAATATGAAAAAATAAGGGACGAAGAAAGAGAAAAAAATAAAGAATAAGAGGCAAAGAAGGGGTTGAGGGGTGAGGTGAAGACTAATATATTTACTTTGACCTTTTACCATTATAAAAGAATAGAAGTTGCCAATATTTTTGATCAATTTGATATAAAAATATTTTATATACACTCCTTTCAAAATAAACATTATTACAAACTCAATTAGATAAAAAAATGCTCTCTTCTAAATATTGACCTCCAAAATGGCACAACTCAAAATTATTATTTTTCAAATTATTAAATTAAAAACTCTTGATGATACCCAAAGTTTTTTTCTTTTATAATTGTATCTATTTATTCAAAATATTAGGGGGAAAAAAATCTCTATAATGAGCAGTAATCAAAAGGGTTATCCCTTCAATTAGAAGAAGTACATTCGCAACTTAAATGTTCCCATTTAACAACAAAGATATTTTTAATTAACATTTAATAATTATTTACAATGTTGTTGACATGTCAGGATGTCTCTAGATTTCAACTCAAGACCTTGATGGTTTATTGAGAATCAATCCTAACCTAAATTTTATACTTTTGGAAGGAATAAACTTTAATCATTGAAAGATAATCCAAATTTTTACGTATAAGACGTAATGAAATCATCGAACCCCACATCGAACGACAATTGTCTTACCATGAAGACCCCTAATGATGTAACCTACTCCCACTAACTTCACATCACTTTTGAAAAAAGCATCACATTCTAAATTAAAATTATTTAGAAACTTAGAACAAAATTTCCCTCGTAGCCATTTTAATGTTATTCTCACCATCAATATCATTGAAAGTAAAGGGATATGCTCCTTCCTACTAGATTCGGGCCTCATGGGCTCACTTAAAAGGCCCACTACAGAGAGACGAGGACCGATATAAACGTTTAAAGGGCTTGGCCTGGATCGAGCCCGTTATAATCTTCCCGATATTTCCTCGTTCCTTCTATAAATAGACCACCCGGGTCCACAATCCTCGTCATTGTCTCATTGCTCGCGTTTCGGAGACGAGCCCTTCCTTGGGTTGCCCTAATCGTCTCGGCAGGTGACCAGAAAGAGGGAGGCGGGATGACGACGGCCGCGCGACCGACGTGGGCGCCGGCGAAGGGCGGGAACGAGCAGGGCGGGACCCGGATCTTCGGGCCTTCGCAGAAGTACTCCTCCCGCGACCTCGCCGCCCACACCAACCTCAAGCCCAGGTGATCTCTCTCTCTCTCTCCGCGTTTCTGTCTATATATTTTCTGGAGAAACCCCAACCCTGGATTTGATCGATCTATTTTGGTCGATCGGTCCCGATTGGGGCTGGATTCGTCCGATCGGGTCAAAATCGAGATGCGTTGGTTGTGGATGGATGCAGTTCCTAGGAGAAGAGTAGTAGGACCGTAATGATAGATTCCAAATCTTGACAATAGGTCTAACATAACGTGGGCCGTAATTTTGGCTAGGTTTTAAGATCATCTTCGCAGAGAATTTCTTGTTAAGGTGGAGTGGCTGATCGATATGTGGCTGCAGGAAAGAGGGGCAGGATACTCAGGATGAGTTGCAGAGGAGGAACCTCCGGGAGGAGCTGGAAGAGCGCGAGCGGAGACACTTTTCCTCTAAAGACAAGTCTTATGCTGGTAATGCTTGATTGCATTAGTTACCTCCGCTTATTTCTGCGCTTGTTGATGTTTATACGGATGGACTTCTTTCTAATTGGTTGTTCTCGCAGAAGAGAGAGATCGAAGAAAAGGGGGGCACCTTTTCTTGGAGGGTAAGCTGCGTTGTTTTTGGTTGTCTTGTCAACACACAACTTTTTTCTTGATGCATGTATTTCCTCTTGTTTGCTTATAGGAACAAAGAGAGAGGCTGAAGATAGGATTGTTCCAAGAAGTATTGATGCCGATGACTCTGATGTGGATGTCAAAGAAGCTGCTGATGATGATGATGATAATGAGAGGTAGCCAGAATTGTCTCTGTTTCCATTAACAATTAAATCTAAATTGGTAGTAGTAAGGACCAATATGTATGTTGACTCTGTTAATGCATGATATATGCCATATCCTGATGATACTGCATCTGCTTCTCTTTTTATGCACCTCATTGCTGTTAATACCATCATAGAATTTGGATTTGTATCTCCTAGCATACTTAAATATACGGATAACCATGGTAACACTTGATAGATACTTTAGTAATCTTGTGTCATGAAAAATTAATTTGAAACTGTTGCTTTGTATTACTCTTTCTTTTTGGTCTACTTGTGTTGCAATCAACCACATGATTCATTTCTATTAATATCGAGTTGTAGAAAATATTGATTCACTACCTTGAAAAAACTTGAGCTATTTCAGCTTGTACCTCTTAGTGCCTGTAAGTGTATAAATGGATTCTATATATTGATCATGTCGGCATGTAGCTAGTTTCGCAATCATCCAAGTTGTTGCTGTATTGGGGATTCTATATATTGAATTATATGGACATGTAACTAGTTTCACAATTAGCGAATTTGTTGCTGTATTGGTAAATCGCCTTGACCTCAAAGGCAACTGGAATGCATATCTTCATACTTGTTTGTACATCAAGAAAACTGGTAACTAAAAGTTTCCATCCTAAAACCAGCAAACTATATGTGATATCTATACTGTAAGCTGCGCATTATTGCTAGGATGGCATTAGCCTTTAGCGGCTAACAATAAGAATGGTGCATATAGCACACATAACAGTTAACAGCCAATATCATCTCCTTCACTTCCACTTTGCCTCACATGTTAAGTAATAGCTGTTTTTTGTTTGATTATTTCGTAACTTTTGGTACTTTAGGAGTTCTATTACGATTTAAAAGTTCTTTTAAATTTAAGGTTTAAATGCTGAAATGTGAAGTTAAGGTGACAAATCCAATGAATGTGTCAAAGCTAAGAAGAATTTGGACCTATTCTCCTTATCTTGTCCAAACATGGTTTTGTTATGCTTATATTGATGGTCAACCCAATACTACCATCATTACGATGAAGTAATGTTTAGAATCTTTGAATTTTTTTTGGGACCTTTTTATTCTACCGCTGGAGTAACAATGGAGTAAAGTATGTTTTTCATTCATTAATTTGGTTTCTACTTATATCTCACTGAAGGTTATTATCATCTCATATTTTTGGTTGCTTGATCCCACTATGATGACAATTTAATTCTGTTTTTAGTGATGGTGATGAGGATGAGGATGATACTGAAGCCCTTTTAGCTGAGCTTGAAAGGATAAAGAAAGAACGAGCCGAGGAAAAACTCCGGAAGGTCTGCGCTTGTTACTGTTTGTGACTTGTTGTTATGCTTTTTCTGCTTTTCAATGTTCCCTTTGTGTGAGTAGTTCTTTTTAATAATGAAGTTCATCATCCCTAATTGGATTCATTTCATAAAGATACACTGTTTATATAATACCTGAACTCGATAGTATGTCCTTTTTGTACATTGAACAGTGCAGATATAAGATAGCATGTGATTCTTGATTAGATAGTAAATCTGGCTAAATAGAGTTTGCAAGATCAAAGACCATCTGGAGTCAGTTGGTACTTAACCTTGAACTTTCATGTTGTAGGTTCTACACAGTTTGTGCATTTTCAGATTAAATAAATTGGTTGTAAAAGATAGCTTAATGATTGAAGAGTTGAAAAGCTCCTATATCATTGTTCTCTGTGAATCCTCACAAGCCAAGTTAATTTGCAAGATATGATTTGATCAAGTTGGTTTTTGTTACCTAGACTTATATTGAGATGTACTTAAACAATTTGTAAATACTTGAAGAAACAATAAGGAATTACCCACACCTTGGTGTAATGGCATGTGCTCCCAATGTGTTACTGACATGGTGCAACGATGATATCCTCAAGGGTTCATTAGCTTCATATTCATAAAACGTGATTATACTGTGCTAACATCTTGATGACATGTTGACATGGTGCACAGGTGGCATTCATGGAACTGATGTGGTGCACTCATACACCATGTCAACTCCAAAGCTGCATCATGTTATATTTTATTGACATAGATGCTTGCACATGAATCGACCCTATCATCTATTCCTATGGCTTGTTTTTAGAACCATTGTCAAGTACTAAAGCATGCCCTCTTTTAATATAATATGACAAATGAACATTGAACAATTTTGTCATATTTTAATTTTATTAATGTGAGGTGGTAAAATAAATCCTGGGAGACTGATCGAGCATTCCTTGTACAAAGTTTGATTCAAGTAGGATCGTGCAGGTGGAATAGTGATATATCCCTGCTGATTTATCTCCAACCATTCTTTGTTTTCAAGGTGTATTAGCTACACATGGTTTTATCCACTTTTTACCATGCAAATGGTGGATGATCAATTTTTCATTCATGCAGTGGCTTCACTATTCTAATTCACTTCATAAGCTGACAAACAGTTTCTTGTAATGAATGCATCAGGAACGACAACAACAGGAGGAAGAGCTGAAGGCAAAAGAAGCTGAGTTGATGCGTGGAAACCCATTGATCAACCTCAGCAATTCAGCCTCCTTCAATGTTAAAAGAAGGTCACCTTAATGAGTAATTTTATCCATCTACATTCCTGTATGCGTATGTATCTTTTTTTATCACAAGGTTTTGGTGCTGCAGGTGGGATGACGATGTGGTCTTCAAGAATCAGGCTCGTGGGGAAACCAAGATCGCCAAGCGTTTCATCAACGATACCATCAGGAACGACTTCCACCGCAAGTTTCTGCAGAAGTACATGAAATAGTTAATTGGGGGTTGTGGGATTTCTCTTATCAGGAACTGGTGATTTCGTATACGTACCATGTAATCTGGCCCTTCGGAGGGCCCACACTGTTTATGTGTAGTTAATGTTCTTCATCTTGTAGTGTTTTCATAACATTTGGAATCAGAACAACTACTATTGGCTTGTATTTGCTTTAACTAATTTGCTCATCCATCATACATCAATGGCGCCATATTTCTTCCTTTAGTTAACTCCATGGGTCCCTGAATATTTTCTTTTTACGAGTCACATTTGGGGTTCTCACAGTATCTAAAATGATACAAGTTAGTTTCTACGATCGACGGAAAGTAAAGTCGTGCACGTGATGTCATGTGATTAGTTGATAGATCAAATGATCATTTCGTACCTTCACCGATGGTACGTACCTTTGCGGAAGGTCGTCGTGGTGATAGCAAACGATAAAGGTGGAGCCCTCGCGGGAGTGGCACGGGGAGTGAGGGTGAGGAAGAGTTTCTTGGTAAGAGTGGTGGATGATTTAATTTCCCTTTGAATTACTTCTCCGAAAGCCCAAAAAAGCTTCTGTGCGGCATGGGAGATGGAGTTTGTTTGCTAGCATTCGTCTACTATTCGCCTTCCATTGGACGTGCGTGGTCCATTGTCGCCACTGGCTCTCACAAGACTCGCGTTGGCTTCATCCGTGTTGATGGCGTCGAGGTCCTCCGCATCGTCACTCCCATCCCCATGGCACTCGGCAGGTTTTTGGCACGTCCACAAGGACATCACTCGTTGCTTTTTTTTCGTTGCACGGCCTACGATGGCAGGGTCGTGACCATGATGCTCGAGAACTCTTAACGTCATCCTACCTAGTATAACCAGCACCTTTCAGACGATTCCAATTACAAAACCGATGATTTTGATTTTTTAAAACCATAAACTGAATCGATAATGGATGATTTTGGAATTGGGACTGGCGGTTCTAGTTCAGCCTGTTCCGATTTCGAATTATTATTATTTATTAATTTTTTAAAAAAAATATAAAAAATATTAAATAAAGAAATAAAATTATGGAACCAACGATAGAATCGAAACCAGAATCATCGATTCTAGTTGCTTACTAACATTTATCTCCATTACTATCATGGATCGTTCGATGATGACCTGGTAGGGTCTTTGCCTGACGTGGCACACCCCTCCATGAGATCCCACTACCACGAGCCCGACATTGTTCTCTCTATCCATCTCCAAGATTGATGGGCACTACGGAAAGGGATTTTGGGCTCTCGAATAAGATTTCGAAACAATGGAGAGAAATTAGATCGTTCGTCGCTCCCCCAATGAAGCCCTCTCCCGTGCCGCTCCCCCTACCATCACAAGGGCTCCACCTTGTCGTTCGCTACTGTTGCGGTCGTTTGACCTGCATCGGCAAGCCCAAGCAACGGGACGATGGCGATGAAGGTATGAAATGACCATTTTGTCCAATAGCTTGTCGCAACTTCTAGGGCTAATTATAGATTTCTCTTGTAGTTAGCTACTATTAGCATTTTGGTCCCTATACTTTAAAAAAATTACATTGGTATCTCTATAATTACGAAAGTGAAATATCTAAGTTCATTTATCCAAATGACATTAGTTTTACTAACGGAAACACGAAAACAAAGAGTGAAAATATACTTTTAATATTCCAGTTGATGGTGATGGACGACGATGCCACTAGCATCGATGTCAATATAGTTGTTAAGCGATCCTTTCGTCGCTCTATATCTATATCGACACTCCGTCGTTGCGGAATCAAAGTTTGGTGCCGAAGTCATAATGGAGATCCATTGCGTATCGAAGCAAAACTTAGAGATGCGCGCCCCCCTCACTAACATTGACGTCATGCCCCTTCTTGTCGCATTCCTCCTTAACCACCACCACCACCACTCATCCATGATTGAGGCCAAGGAGAACGTTGTTGTTGCCCTCCTCAATCTCTGCCCTCATCGCTACCCTCGTGGACCTCCTTGGCACCCCCGACGCGACGACTAAGTCCACAAGGACGTGCTCAAGGCCCTCTTTAGCCTTGCTCTCTACCCGCTCAACTGCCTTGCCCTCGTCAAGTTAGGTGTTGTGTCGCCTCTCTTTATGCTTGTGGTGAAGGATGGGTGGAGGACGTGATGACGATGATCGCCCAGGTGGCAGGATACAACAAACACATGGAAACATTCCAGAGCGTGCACAACATCAACATCCTGGTGGATCTGGAGATTTGAGGGAGCAGGAGGGCGAGAGAAAATGCTGCAATTGCATTACTGAACTTAGTAAAGAGCAATGGAGAAAACACGATGGGGGACATCAGGGAGGTGGACAAGGCAGAGGTGGCCATGAGGGCTTTGGTCGTTGGCAACAGCGGGGTGAGTGCAAGGGTGAAGAGCATGGTGGAGATGCTACTGAGGGTTATGTAGAGTGGGTGGGGGAGCCAACTATACGGTCTTGATGATTTTGAGATCGGCATCGATGACTCTGTGCCACATACCTTAGTTCTAGAATTGATAGTTTCGATTCCAAAATTAATGATTTCAACTACCTAAAGTTATGACATTTGGCATCTACCACAAGCCCTCCATGAGATCCCACTACCATGAGCCTGATGTCATCCTCCCAATCTCCAAGCTCGATGGGCACTACGGAGAGGGCTTTTGGGCTCTCAAATAAGATTTTGAATAATAGACAGGAATTAGATCGTCCATTGCTCCCCTGACGAAGAAGCCCTCTCTCTCTCGTCGTGCCGCTCCCCCTACCATCGCAAGTGCTCCATCTTATCGTTTGTTGCTGCTATGATCGTCTAATCAACATTGGCAAGCCTAAGCAACAAGATGGTGGTGACGGGGATGAAGGTATGAAATTGTCATTTTATCCAATAGTTTATTGTAACTTCTAGGCCTAATTATAGATTTCTCTTGTAGTTAGTTATCATTAGCATTTTGGTTCCTATACTTTAAAAAAGTTAATTGGTATCTCTATAATTATGAAAGTGAAACATCTAGATTTATTTATTCTAACGATGTTAGTTTTACCAACGGAAATACGAAAACAAAGAGCAAAAATGTATTGTAGTCGTGGAATAAAAGTCCGGTACTGAAGCCATAGCAGAGTTACATCGCCTGTCGAAGCAAGATCTGGAGATGTGTGCCCTCTCCTTATCGCCTACCTCCTTAACCACCACCACGACCACTCATCCACGATTGATGCCTAGGAGAACGTTGTTGTTGCCCTCCACAACCTCTTAATCTCTACCCTTATTGCCACTCTTGTGAACTTCCTCGAAGCCCCCTAGTGTGCCGATTAAATCCATCAAGGACGTGCTCAAGGCTCTCTACCTGCTCAATTGCCTCTCCCTCGTTGAGCTGATTGCTTTGTTGCCCCTCTTTGCGCTAGTGGTGAAGGATGAGTGGAGGGGGGGTGGTGGAAGATGTGACGATAGTGATTGCCCAGGCTGCAGGATATGACGAGCACGTGGAGGCATTCCAAAAGGTGGATGATGTCAACGTCCTAGTGGATCTGGTGGTTGAGAGGAGTAGGAGGGAGAGAAAAAACGTTGCGGTTCCGTTACTAAACCGAGTAAAGAGCAACGGAGAAAATGTGATGGAGACGTCAGGGAGGTGGACGGGGAGGAGGAGGCCGTGAGGGCTCTAGTCATTTGTGACAGCTAGGTGAGTACATGAGGGAAGAGCAAGGTGGAGACATTTCTGAGGGTTCTGAAGAGTAGGCGGGCAAGAGAGTTAACTATAGAGTCCTAATGATTTCGAGATCGGCACCGATGACTCCATGCCGCATACCTTAGTTCCAGAATCAACAAAGGTCGATTCTGAAATTGGAACCGATGGTTATTGTTCGATCAGTTCCGATTTCAAATCATTATTTTTTATTTTTTTAAATAAAAAATACAAAAAATACAAAAAAATATTTTTTAAAAATAATAAAACATTTTAAAATTACAGAACCAAACGGTTCTAGTTTCTCAAATATACGAACCAGAATCGAACCATGGTCAGGCACCAACGTTTCCCTCCATTATTACCACGGATCGCTCAACGTCGGCCAGGCGGGGTCATTACCCGACGTGGTGCACCCCACCATGAGATCCCGCTACCACGAGCCCGACGTCCTCCTCCCCGTCTCCAAGCCCGATGGGCACTACGGCTCCGGGTTTGGGCATCGTGTCGACAACGTGATCGGCGTCGAGGCCACCACCATTGTCGTCCCAAGAAACGCCTATCGGGCCGTCGCTGAGATCTTTGTTGTCGGCTTCGCGGGTCAATGATGCGTTCCGCCAGGTCTGTGCGACCATCGACGGGAGATACGTGGGCGGGCGCGTGCCCTTCCCAGTAGGGTACCCCATCGCCATCAACCCGTACTTCTGGGCCTCTGTGACGGCCATCGGCGCCTTCGATATGCCATCCTGTGATCCCTGGGGCTGACGCTCAATGGACGGTTGCACGAGGTTGGGCTGGGGATAGGTGGAGGACAAGTGGTGTTCTAAAGCCGGTGGAGCTCGAAGAGGAACGAGTTCCATCTCCCACGCCGCGCAGAGGGCTTTTGGGCTATCGGATAAAATTTCGATACAACGGAGAGGAATTAGATCTTCCGTCGCTCCCTCGACGTAGAAGCCCTCTCCCGCTCGTCGTGCCGCTCCCCTTCCGTCGCAAGGACTCCACCTTGTCGTTTGCTGCTGCTGCGATCGTCCGACCGGCGTCGGCAATCCCAAGCAACAGAATGGTGACGATGGGGATGAAGGTATGAAATGACCATTTTGTCCAATAGCTAATCGCAACATCCACACGCGACATCACGTGCACTGTTTTTGATGCTTGCACGGTATGAAATGACCATTTACAACATCAATTTCGATTGCCACTGTGCGCAGCCCGCCAGAGTCCCTCTCAGCCCGGGGAAAGAGAACGGGGGATGTAAGGCACGACGACGGGCGAAGTCTGCCAGGTTGTGCGTGCGCGGACGCGTACGGAGCCCGACCATGCCGCTCTAGCGCTGCTCTTCAAGCAACGTGTCTTTCTCGTGCTTGTAATCGCAGATTGAATCGTCTCAAGAAACCATCGCTTGAGGAGTCGGTAACTAATTGTGATCTTTTCACATAATTTGTTGTGGCTCAAAGGGGAAGAAGAAGAAGAGGCAGGGAAGCGAAGCCGATCGAAGGTGGAGGAAGGACTTCTTCGCCCCTCCGCTGATCGCTTAATCCGTCTCTAGAAGCCTCTTTATGGTGGTGGAGGTGGAACGGGGGTGGCGGTTGTCTTCTACTCGGAGGACCCTCCCTGGCGTCGCCAACTGTAAGCACCCGTTCCTCCTCCTCCTTGTCGCCGTCGCTAATCTTTACCATTCTTGTCATCTTTTGATGATGTCGTGGCTTCTCTTGTTGTCTCGATTCTCGACTTCTTTCGACGGTGGCCGTGTCTTCGGCCGAAAGTTAACTTTCTGATTCATTCTGATGGGACGATCTGAGAACATGGGTTTTGCGTAGGGGTTTTTACTGTTTGATGCAGATTTGTTCTCCTTCTTGCTAGGGGTTTTTACTGTTAGCATTTTTAGATCATTTGGTATTGTCATGATTTGTTGTTGCCTATAAACATCGTATCCATAAAAGCCTCTGATCAATGTCTATTCATTTTATCCAGTCTTGGGTTGCTGGCAAGTTAGGGTCAGGAATTGCCACAGTCCATGTGATAGTTGCTCTGGAGATTCATCGATCACATAGGTTTAAAATGTAGTTATCCAGTTCACCATTTGCAGAGCTATTTATCATCCTCCTGTGGCAGACATGTCCAATCTGATATTGATATCTGCTGTTCTATAATTCCATTTCTCAAGTGGCATAGTGTTGTCTCTGGATAACGAGCCACTCTTCCACTATCAGATATAGCACTAGGAACACATTTGTTTAAAATTGAACTTTTACAAGCACTACCAGATGTGATACCGGTTATGCTTTTCTTTTTTCACTCTTTTTTTCTTCCTTTTATCAACGTCCTTATACCAAAATGCATCCTTGCAGATAAGGAGCCATGCACAAAAGTACTTTCTGAAGGTTCAGAAGAATGGTAGAAATGAACATGTACCACCACCTCGACCCAAGCAGAAAGCAGCTTATCCATATCCTCAGAAAGCTGCTAAAAATGGTAATCATTATTCAGAGTAGTTGTTGGCTTTGATGCTTACTGTGGCTAATAATTTTGCTTGCCCTTTTCTTTTAAATGGTGGCTCCCTAGATATGTCAAAACAAAAATGTACTTGTGAGTTCTGCCCATTTTGAACCAACATCATCGATGCATAGAGATCCTGCAACAATGGCTGTTTTTTTATTGGGTTCAGAGTTCTATCGAGCCTGTTACTTCATCTCATTCGACAAAAGGTCTGATAGTTTTATTTTAATATTTGTATTGGTGATTTGATCAAATATATTTTAGAGGTCTGGTAAGTTTGCAGATGATATAGTAAATTCCGGAGCTTTGACCATAAGCTCCTGTTGCTGAAGTACTGCTGACAGTCCCAGAACATGGCCTTCTTATGAAACAGTCGATCGAGGGAATCAGGTCACTTCTCTTCATGGTGAGTAATGTCTTCCACCACTTAAAAAATTTGCTGGATTTTCGATCCTGAATACAAATCACATCCCGACTTACGTACCTAAAAATATTGCAACAGTATCTCTAATTGTTATTGTGCTTGTTTGCTCATATTGCTTACCTTTCTTTTCTTTGTTTTGTGAAGTTATGCCAGATTTTGCTCAGGTGTACAGCTTTCTTGGCAGTGTGTTTGACCCTAATACAAGTGGCCATCTGCAAAAATTGAAAGCAACAGATCCAATCGATGATGAAACAGTAAGCTACTAGCAATTTGATCTTCTGCTTATAGTTTTCACATTCCTTGAAGAAAAAACAATTGATTAGTAACCATATTATGTATGTAGTTTAGACCGTACAATAAGGTAGTTTTTCAGTGTGATTTTTATTTGACTCGCTGAAGATTAATAATAATATTCGCATTCTTATGCATGTTCTTTTGTCAGAACTATCAGCACTCTTATAATAATAATGGTATTGATGTTATCGATTAAACTATAATAATGGTATTGATGTTATCACTATTATCACTGTCATTATGATTATTACGATCACTATTATCATTATAATTAATTTTCTCATCACCAATACCATTACTAATTCCTATAACTATGAACATTATTATTATCATATCATTACCATTATAATATCATTACAGTTATATCTATCAATGTTAACATCATTATCAAAGCCATTGTAATTCCGATTAACATTGACAATACCAACAGTATTACCATTATCATCAATAATAACATTATCATTTGTAATGATTAATATTGACGATAATGATAATGATTCTACAAACATTATTGGAGATAGTGTGGATTACACTATGGTGCATGCGATGCAGCCGCAAAAATTTCAAATTGCTTATGTTATCTAATCTGCCGAAGCAGTTTATTTCGTGTGATCAGTCCTCGTGGCTCGTGGGAACAGAGACATGTACTGTGCTTAGCGATGACGACGCCCAAGGCATTCACTAAATTTCTTTGGGCGGGTTCTACATAGCATCCTTGGACAGAAGGTTGTGGGAATGGATCTGCCGGGCATTCGTGAGGCCGTCGACAGCATCTCCTCTTTCAAACACAGCAGCAGCACCCATTCCTGAACCTGCATTGCACCATGTACAAAATTGCTCAGCCAAGACAAATAACTGCTTTTAGTACAGCGAAGAGGATAAGAATCGAATGGCGAGACCTATGCACATCGAGATGACTCCAAATCGGCAGTCTTTGCCCCTTCGTTTCATTTCATTTAGGAGAGTACTCACGCAGCGTGCACCTTCAGCAGACGAGGAAAGAAATTATAAGCTAGTCATGTCACAGTGACACCAGTAAAAACATCAAAAGTAATTTTAGACTTTGTGAATTCAACACCTAGGCAACAATACATCATAAGAAGAATGTTTTGAAGTGATTCAAGGGTGACATATGCATACTTATGAAATTGTTATCCACGAATGAATGCATGAATGGCATGTCTGTGAACTATCCTCTTTAAGGCACAACATAAAGCGAAGCAGTGAGATAAAAGGCTAATGATTCTGAATAGTTATCAATATAGAAACTAATAACTCGCATCTTAGCAGGACTCTGATATCTCGAAAAGGCTGGAACAAGTGAACATATCCTACCTACCCTTCTCCTTGAGTTGTCCTACAGCCCTAGTTGTGAATCCAAACATAGCCATGATCTATCCTTGAAAATTTGAGGCTATTGCATTGTGATCCAAATTCAAAATAATATAACTATTATTTGAATTGTCAGATGTGAGAAAATCTAGAATCTCAAGGAATGATTAGGCAGAGGGCCTTCAGCTAAGCACTTGATTTTTCTATTGGATCTCTACTTACCCTCAAGAATTTGCAGCAATGAAATAATCTTATGGTGTGCAGTCCCAAATTCCACTATGTTGAGAGTTTTTTCTTTGTTGGGCTGCTCTGTATGGAACTTAATAAACTATAAGCTCCATGACAACTATCATAACTAAACTAAGAAACTATCATATTTGGGCACCAAATTCTCTGACCTTTTTAAATTATCAGTCCCACTTCGGTAGACTAATTTTTTCTCCCAGCCGAGCCTTACCATTACCAACATCATCTCACATTGATCACATGCCTCCAATGCTAGTTAATATGCACAGATGCAAAAACCTATGCCTGGCAATTTCTACAAAGAAGAAATGACTAGTGACAAGTACCTGTTGCACCCAAGGGATGACCAAGAGCAATAGCACCTCCATTAACATTTACTTTTGCTGGATCGAGCTCCAGCTTCTTGCGGCAATATACGAATTGAGAGGCAAAGGCCTGCATGAAAGCAACACTAAGTTTCGAACTCTGCAATATCTACACTTAACGAAGAAAATAATAGCATTTATATGCAAAAATCACCTCATTTATTTCAAACAGATCAACATCTTCAATCTGCAGACCGGCAGATTTTACTGCAGCCGGAATTGCAATAGCTGGACCAACACCCATGACAGCAGGGTCCACTCCAACCGCAGCAAAACTCCTACAAACAGTTAAGTGAATATAACCAGTGGATCATCAAATAAAACTAGTCCGCAAGAGATCGGCGTGGACATCAACAGCAAATATAAATATAACATAAGCCTTAAAAGCATAAATACAAGCAACTTACTATCACGGACTTAGTTAAAATTGCTTAAGTCGTGAGGCACCTTTGCGGCAATATCACGGACTTAGCTGAAATTGTCTAAGTCGTGAGGTACCCTTGCGTCAATGTCACGGACTTAGCTAGGATTACCTAAGTCGTGAAGCATCCTTGTGCCAATGTCATGGACTTAACTAGAATTGCTTAAGTCATGAAACACCCTTGCGTTATTCGTCCGCAAAGGGTCAGCCTAGTTGTAACCTCGCTCAGGTCCCGTAGGACCTATAAAAGACCAAATTGATTAGTTCAAAAATGAGCGATAGACAAGTATCTACATCTTGCGAAGAGACAACTTTACAAGCAATTCAGCAAACACTTGGTGTGTAAGAGAGAAGAAAAAAATAAGAAAACAAGGACTTTAGAAGGCAAACGGATAGTCGCAAGTCCGCAAATGACTACTCACCCGGTGTCAGGTGCGATGGATAGTTCCCATAGATTTAACATGCTAACTTCTGAAATCCAAACAACGCCCAACACTACCCTAAACCCCCTATCTAGCCAGGTGTCACCTGAGGGGTTCCAGGGTGCTGAGATGGCTAATGTTTTACACCGCATCGCACCGCAGCCTATAGAAAACAAGCCATGACACGTGAAAACGAAGCCATTTTAGGGCAGTTTTACCCATTACGGTGAGCGATCGCTCTGCAACCTTGCGATTTGTTCCTGCTCACAATGTTCCAATAAAAACATACAAAACCGTGGCAAAACATGTTGCCTAGTATCTATACAAGCAAACAAAAGCGACAAATGGTTTGTTAACGAAGATGTTACGAGTGCGCAACAACCGTTCGTGACATTCTCCCCCACTTAAATTGTCGACGCTTGCTGGTAGGCTTTGATGACTACTTCATGTCGTAGGGCATCTTCAAGCTCCAAACTAGCTTTTGTTTGAGGAAGCTTTTGCAACTTCACTAAGTACTCGATCTACTCTACTCTGTTGGGTAGCTTTGTCTTGCGATCAACTAAACAGTTTCAACTTGCTTCTTATAGTTGGCTTTGGTTGGGGTAGTCGAGTTAGAACACTTCGGGAAGCATCTGCGGGTTTGAGTGGTAGGTTTTCAAGTTGCTTGCGTGGAAGACATTGTGAATTTTAAGCTACGTCAGCAGCTGCAACTTGTAGGAGACATTGCCTACACTGTTGATAATTGGGAAGGGTCCTTCGTACTTGTACACTAATCCCTTGTGCACTTTATGCCTAAAGAACTAGAGTGATGCTAATTGGAGCTTCACCAACATCAAGTCACCAACTTTAAACTCCTATGGTCACGTTCCCAAGTCTACCCACTTCTTCATCTTTTTTGTCACCTTCTCCAAGTAAGCCCATGCAATATCTGCTTTTTAGTGCCATTCCTTTGCAATGACCCTTCATGAAATAAATTAACATTGGAAACCCTATGTATGGATGATGAGATTCCATTGATACAGAGCCAATTCCAATAGACTCACTGAACGTTCCTATTGACGTGCATCTAGCAGAAATTGAAACTACGAATTTGCCAATTATGCATTGGACACTTTAACCATTCAGCCATGGATGCTTAATAGAGATCATCGTACATCGTGAATAACCAAATTCCAGTTGAAATGAAATCTTTAGCAGGAATCAATAAAACGACAACAATTCAAATCCCGGGATGTCGAATTGAGAGAGATCAAGAATTCTCACTACTTAGATTCATGGATCAAACTCAATTCAATGGGATCTTTCACTCACATTTTCTCCATCAAGAATGCTTTATGAAATTCTTTGACCCCCTAATTTGGAGTATCCTACTTTCACGTGATTCGTAGGGTTCAAAAAGTAATCGATATTTCACGATCAAAGGTGTAGTACTAGTAGCGGTCCTTATATCTCATATTAACAATCGAAAGATGGTCGAAAGAAAAAATCTCTATTTGATGGGGCTTCTTCATATACCTACGAATTCCATTAGACCCAGAAACGAGACATTGAAAGAATATTTTTGGTCTTCCAATATCAATAGGTTGATTGTTTTGCTCCTGTATCTTCCAAAAGTGAAAAATATTTCTAAGAGATGTTTCATGGATCCGCAAGAGAGTACTTGAGTTCTCCCAATAAATAAAAAGTATATCATACCTGAATCTAACCGGAGTTCATGGTGGTGGAGGATATGGATCAGAAAAAAGAGGGATTCCAATTATAAGATATCTACTAATTCTTTTATTCGAGTTAGTAAGAGAGATCTTAAAGTAAGAAATAGACCTCGAAGCTAAAAGAGGGTATCCTGAGCAATTGCAAGAATTGGGTTTATTGATATTCCTGGTATTGTAGATGCTATCACACATACAATCATACTCAATTTGATGGAATTGTTTGATTTTAAAAGAGTTCTATAATTTCGCACATAATGGGTTATTTCTTTATTTAGTCCTATCACTAATAACCTGATTATTTTTAGATAATAGGAGACATAAACAACGCTCATAAGGAGACATATTGAAACCAAGAAATATAGGCTTGCCTGCCATCCACACCAGAATAAATGTAGTTTTCCGAAAAAACCTGCTAGTGAAGGAAAGACCTCTTAGGGATAAGCAACATAGGGCTAAAGAAAGAGCCAATAAAGGATCTTTCATGTATCCTTTGTTATATATGAATTAACATAGGAAAAAAGTACAAAGTAAATTTAATTTGTTAATGAAATGAAAGAAATTTAACCTGAATACACCAAGTATAGGAAACCCTTTTTGCATTGCAACATCTCTCCTCATCAAGAGAACTGCTCCAGCACCATCACTTACTTGGCTAGAATTGCCTAAAACGAATAATCACATTTAAATAGCTAACAAGAGATCAATAGCTTGTAGTAAACTTATCATACAAAAAAGAACTGCTCCAATACCAGCAGTTGTACTTCCATCCTTTTTAAATACTGGTCTTAACTTTGCCAAACCAGATAGAGAAGTTTCTGGCCTAATTCCATCATCAACAGAAATGGTCACCTGCTTTTCCTCTCCAGTTTTTGGGTCTACAATCTTCAAAAAGTAAATCATATCATCAAAATGTGATATGATTGGTGCAATACCTTTAATCTTATGCCAATTATAAACACTTTCACAGGGTGTATGTTGGATACTACTGCAGCTATTGACGACTCAAGGCTAAAAGATATTCAGTTACTAAAATGTAAAATGAAAAAAAAAAACCTTTCAAAAAGTACTAAAAAGTACTGTAATAGTTTACCTTTGTGATCACTGGAACAATTTCTTCTTTGAATTTACCAGCAGCAGTTGCTGCAGCTGCCTTCCTATGAGATTCGACCTGGACATAGAAAAATAAGGTAGTAATGAATACAAGATGACGAAACTATTGATGAGACCAATATAATCAAAGGCCATAGACTCACAGCAGCCTGATCTTGTTCTTGTCTAGTCACACCATAACGAAATGCAACATTCTCGGATGTAATTCCCATCGGAAGAAGACAATCTTGGACTTGTTGAAACTTATTTACCTGAAGGACTCGAGGAAAAATGTATATAGCAGAGAATGAGAATATGGAAACTCACTTTTAAGTAACTAAACAAGGATCCGAAAATCATACTTTTGGATTTATCGAACCATCCCAAGCCACAGAATTTGCAGTCATTGACTCTAACCCAGCACCAATTCCTGCAATGGCAGAAAGAACAAAAAGATTAGAAGAATTTTTTTTATGCAAGCATGAAAACAGGTAAACTAAAAAAAAAATACCAATATCATAAAATCCAGCTTTAATAGAAGCAGCAACATCAGCAACTGCCTGAAGTCCCGATGAGCACTGCCTGTTCACTGTTCTAATTGGAACAGTTTCTGTTGGGGGAAAATATCATAAGATGTATCAAGATTGTACATAAGATGTCAGCATTATTAAAGAAAGCAGGGAGTCAAAGTACCAGGAAAACCAGCATAGAATGCTGCCATCCTGCATTCAGTCGCTCTTTGAGAGCCTGGTGCCAGTACCGTGCCAACCACAATATCACCCACTTCATTTGGATTCAGGTTAGTCTTATCCAACAATGCCTAAAAGAGAAAAAAATGCTTTTGACATTATCTCCACTTTGTAGGTACCATGCCATGAAACACAAATTGGTTATGAACACAGACCTTCAGCACAGCAGTAAGCAGCTCCTCAGGGTATGTATCCTTAAAACCCCCTCTTTTGGACTTGGAGATTGCAGTTCGGTATGCACTATTACAATAGGGTAAGTAGAATCAGGATAGAAGTAGAACTTACAAAAAGATAACAAATACATAGTGTGATCCATAGCAAATCAAAATTAACAAAATACTGGACTAAGAAAATAAATGAAACATGGTCACAATGCCCGACAGGAGGAAAGATGCCAGTACTCAAAGACCAACAAAAGCAAACTTAAAAACAAGAAATAAAATTATCGATGGTTTAAACTTTTGGAATGAATCATATTGACTACGATGAATCTTATATGCAGAAGGTGTTGACAAATGCTTTCAATAGTATCAGCCACGCATGACATTCTTCGGTGAGTGATGAAAGCTTGAAGCAAGTTGCATGATGTGTAGACGACTAATAAGTTTCTTCACAACAAAAACCAAATAAATGGTGTATCTAACTGATTTGCTCTTAGAACGCTCCGCTCATGTGACCGACACCAGATTTCCTCTACTGGAGAAAAGCATCAACATAACCAATCCCAAGATTTGCCTTCCAGTGCATGATCGCACTATTCTTCCCTATCTCCGTTCAACAAATAAGTCATACTACAGGCTTCCAAAAGTCTATACAGAACCAATTCCGATGGTCAACGCAAGCTATAGAAGACCAGATCTGCTTTAAGCACTGAGGAGAGATCAAGATATACGGAGAGCTTACGCGACAACCACGACGTCATCCCCAAAGGAAGAGTTCCATTGATAGGCCGCACTGTCCCCAGCGGCACATACAGAAGCCTGCCATCAAGAATCACAAAGGGAACGATCGAAGATAAACCTGACTTCTTCATATCAATAACCGTCCCTTGGATCAAGCGATCAGCCCCAATAAACAAACGAAAGCGACAATAGAATCAAGAAATCCCAGGGTTCCAAAAACCCTAGCAGATCCGATCCACACCGACCGAACGAGAAGAACAGGACCGCTTACCGAGACCAATGGCGAAGAAGAAGAAGGGAATGGTTGGAGGTGCTGGAGGAGCACTCGTTGCCGATTGATCGCCTTCTCCATCTCCTCGATTCCTCTCTCTCTCTCTCTCTCTCTCTCTCTCGGAGGATGCAAATAGCGCACGAGAACGAAGCTTTTGACCACGATCGAGATATTTGTAGTATATCCCATCCCATGCCCACGTGGCCGGTGTGGCAACAGATAACAGACATGGCATGATTCGGATTCGGATCTCGATCCACTCGTTGTCTTTAAATGTTATTATTCTGTCATAATATAAGGCATCTATTGGAACAATACTCTTTACTTACCTATTCTTTGATAATAATAGTATTAACAAACATATATAAATCAGTACAATTTTTCAAGCACTGAAGTGCATACATCCACATGGGTCCAATTGGACCCATTCCGGGCCATTATGTCCAGCAATTGCCTCTATCGTCTTCCCATTCTTTGGGCCGGATATCAATGCCGACAGCAATAACCCATCACAATTCAAAGTATGACATCAAATCAGCTTTTAAAAATATAAGAATATAAAGAAATCCAATTTATCTCATAATCAAATACTAGTATTATTCATATAATGATTCTATAATATGACTTATAGCTCCATCCTCAGATAATCTGGATAATTATTTACTCCTCGATCTCTTATCATGTTCAATATTATGTATCATGACTCGATCAATGTGATAATTAACTTAAGCACAAGTTAATGATAAAAAATATATCTCAAATAAATTTTAATGTTAGCATGTATTCCTTAACATGGAGAAATATTTATATTTATAATATTAGTCAATATTATTCATTTTATCTTATCATGTGATTGAATATTTATTTTTGTTTATGTTTAAGACTATTTAATTTTTTAGTATAATATTTTATATTTCTAAATAATCCAAAGGTTACATATAATTTTAAATATTTTAATTAAAACTATGATTTGAATAGTTTAATTAAAAATATTTTAATTAAAGTTTGTGTAAAAAAGATACAGAGTTACGTTAGCTCACTAATAACCAACATAAAATTATATCATATCTCATGAACACAAATCTAATATGATTTGATTAGTGTGATTCAGAAAAAAATTTACAGATACTAATATGAAATTTGTTAGAAGTTATAAGATTAAGACGCAAGATGGTCAAATTGTAGGGTTTTGATGAATTTGTTAGAAGTTATAAGATTAAGAGTGGGCTCCTAAAAAGTTAAAATGTGAGACTTAACGAATCCAAGGTTCTAGAATTATCCAAGGTTGATGTTGATTAGACATTGATGGCCAAGAGCCAATAATTTGGTTATGAAGTGACATCTCTGTCATGTATAGTCTCCTCATTAGATAATATTAACAACATTTGGCATTTATGTACAGCCAATCAACTCATTTCCATTTGCTAAGTTATGGTGTTTGAATCATATCATTGTCCTAATCATATACAATGATAATAATAACAACAATTCGGTTTTATAGTATGTGCATATGCATATGCCAAGAAGATCTATAAACATATTAATGAGACACCTATAAATGATGAATGAGAAGATGTAATAATGCATTACATCTATGAGAAAAAAAATAGAGCTAATCCTATAATTTTTTTACTCAAATCAATAAGGTAAATTAAAATATTCTTAATTAACTGAAGGTATTACTTTGTAGTGTATATATATCAATTAAAATATTATCGATGGTGACAGTGTGTGTATATATATATATATATATAAAAGGCTCATAAAAGGTTGGGAACATTCAAAGTGGATGGCTTCATGATGATGCCCTTCAAAGATTGGTGTGTGAGAAAAGAATGCTACCAATCTTCTAGAGGGATTCTCTGAACATTCTTGCTGGGAATTTGATGGGAGTCAATTTAGATCAACATCAAGGAAAGTGCTGTAATGATGTGCATATTTAACACTCCTATTCTTCCATCAACCCGACAAGTAACACTTTCTAGTATTCCTCTCATTATTTTTGACCCCCTATGCCTCTTCTTCTTCCATGCATGATCAAAATCATGTCCTTCCCTTTTGTTTCTTTAGTTTCAAATATTTAAACAGTATGCACTTTAAAATCCTTAAATATCAAATATTTTGCATATTTCACTTTTGTTGGTTCAATCAACTCGGCTTAGTCGCCACTAAACATGGTTGTGAATGAATTTAAAAGGTATTAAATTTTGAAAGATATAATTATTTTTTGTCTTTTATTTGTCTCCTTGTTTCTGTGTGTGTGTGTGTGTTAAACTTAGATTTAAAGAGATAAATAAAAAACTACTGATTTTTGGAGGAGGTATTAAAGGATATGGCAAAGAGTATTATGTGCATTGTGACCTTAACAAGGACAAGATTTTGTTTTATTATATATGATTTTATAAGTAAGTGGTCAAGATTTATTAAAAGGTCATGAATCTGATGCATACAAGAAAAATTTGCATATAAAGAGAAGTGCAGGCAGGACTAAGCATCAAAAGCATTGCTTTTAGCTTTTGCAATTGCAAAGCTCAAGGTCTCTTTATGCCTAGCTAGGTTGAAGTTAGTTTATTGAATCATATTATATTATGAAAATAAAAGACAAACCTAAAGATGAAGATCATATCAATGAAAGATATAGGAAGGATCAACATATTTAACCTTATATCTAAATATAGAAAAGTTATTTTCGTGACTCCAACCCTGATCTCTCATGTCAAAAAATAATAATAATTGTTATCACATAATACAATTTGGATTAAAAAAGAGAACAAAAAATTTCATCTTACAAATACAAGTATATATGTGCACAATTACAACAATCATTCATTGATAATTAATCTTTTTTCCTAATTAAATCTTAAGGTAAGGATTGCATTCTATCATGTCATAGATCACTTATTAGGCTAAGTGCCTACTGGTGGGGATTGTATCAAATGTAGATGGATATTGCCACAAAATTCAATGCTTTATTGTTAGAAACCTATATCAATTTAACTACCAAAGGAATTAACACTCATTTTCCCATTTAAATATAGATGTTTAGATGATTATGCTTGAAATATAGGAGAATTCAGATTTCTCCAGAATAATTAATTGAGAGGTAAGCTCTTGCATGAAGCCTATGCAATCTTCCAAGTAATCTCCTTACAACACTAAAATTTCGTCGCTCGTATGTCATATTTTCTTTTACTATTTAGGTATAATCCCAACAGAAGATAAAATAAAAGAAAATTATATTAAAAAAATATAAACATGTTTGGAGAAGCCAAGAGAAAAATTTTTTTGAACGTAAAAAGTTAGAGAATAAAACGAAAAAAAAATCACTTAAGATGGAATATAGATAGATGTTATAGTTGGAAATTTTAAGATAATTAATATTAATGGTGTAGAGAAAAGAAAAAGATAAAGATAAGACTTTAGTTGAAAATATAGATAAAGTTCAAATATATTTAATTTTAATAAAAAAGATTATATTGCACAAAGTTCAATCGTCAAAAATATTCATGACCAACTCCAATAGTTAAGATATTACAACATATGTTATTGTCATGTAAACTAGATTTTATCAAATAATAACAATAAGATACAAAAAAAAACCATGTAATTAGTGCCTTAGAAGTTCTTTTTTTATAAATGATAAATGATAAATGATAAAGTTGAAATTCGAAGATCAGTATCTATAAACCATCAAATCTTTATCGGCTAAACCAACTGATACTTTTATCGCTATTATCATTGGTAATTGCATCCAAAGTCAAAAAGCTTGAAGTGCATGCCATCGAGGCATCAACTACAGTCAGCCTAAGCAATATATAAGATTTCAGGAAGCAGCAGTAGCTGCCTGCGATGAACTCCGTACAATTCCTCCCTCTCAGTTGCAGAACTGGATTTGCGATCAAGCTGAGAGAAGGACGGGACATGCAACTGTTTCGGGACATACAATTCCTTGTCTCTTCCTTTTTTCCCTCAGCTTCTTTCTTCTGGTATGATTTCATGAAACCCTTTCAGCTCTAATGGCAGCAGTGGACTGATGCATGAAAATGGAGGAAAGAAAACGATTATACGCAGTGGGGAGATGGAGGGAGGAAGACAACCAGCGGTTGCCTGACATTACTTAGATCTCTGTCGGCCTAAACTTCTTCCATGGAGGAGGAGAGGACCAGAATCCAATCATTGAAAGAAGATTGCACTGACAGAGACTTCCGAAACATTACGTGGTTACATACGCACTGACACACAGATAGATACGTAGATTAGTACTGCAGCCTTCACTTATTCCTGCATGTTGCTGAAAGCCGCGCTACTTCTTCTTGCTCTTCTTCTCCTTCTCAGTGACCTCCAGGAGCTCCTCCAGCACCCGGTCGTCCAAGCACTCCAGCTCGATCACCTGCTTCCCGGCCCGCGAGGAACCGGCGCTGGCCTCACCGGGGAAGTTGAGGACGGCGAGGGAACCCCTCATCGCGAAGGCGGCTCGGTCGTAGGCCCGCGCCGCCTCCTCCGCGGTGTCGAACGTGCCGAGCCAGACGCGGGCGCCGTGCTGCGCCGAGTCGCGGATCTCCGCCGCGTACTTGCCCCACGGCCGACGCCGTACGCCGCGGTACCGCGTCGCCTCGCCCTCCTTCTCCCCTCCTCCTCCTCCTCCCCAGGTGGAGTCCGCCATGAATGACTGCTCCCTCCGATCCCCCACGGGGATTTAACAGCGGAGTCCGGGAGAGGGCGACGCATGGCGATTCTCCACGTGCGATGAAGAGAAAGGGAGGAGGGAATAGAATTGGATTTGGTTTCATTGTACATGGAAGGGTCAAAGAGGAGTGCCTCCCTCCATTTGTTTAATGGATCAAAGCAGCAGTACGTCGAACCCACAGAGAAGAACACCATGGTCAGAGACGGATGGGGTCCGATCATGATGACTGTCACATCCAAGGTTTCTCATGCACCATTTCTCTGAGAGCTCGAGCTGCTGCCGATATGGTGAAGTCATGGAGGGTGACGCAGCAGATGCTTGCATGCATGCACTTGCAGCTTCCACCACAAAAACACTTTGTTGATTCAAAAGTATTTTCCTATTTCTTGATTCTAAGTTTATACAAACGTTTTTGTTTCAAAATACCCTATGCAAAAGACGTAAGAAAAATAAATTCTTTTAAGATTTATATGAGAAGACATAATAAATTATTTATATTTTTATAAAAATAAGTCTTGCAAGAATTTTATTTTATTTTATTTTATTCATTGTATAGATTATTGTCTGGAATATCTAATTTCCCTTTTTTTTATCTTACAGTAAATAAAAGTTGTTTTAATGACATAATAAAAATGGATTTGGATAGTTAAAAACAATATGATTATTCCATATAATCGGATTTGAAATAAATTCGAATATGAAAATATATATCTAAATAATATGGAGTTTGGGGTACCAAAATAGTCAGCCAAGCTTCGTTTCGGATATCTTACTGGACCATACAGGTTCAATTATTTTGAGTATATGTCTAATCCCAATAGGCATAAACTATATGATTTAAATGAATTCAGAAAGGAAAATAAATATCCAAGTGGATTCGAGTTTGAATTGTTTACTGGGCCATAATTTTAGTTTTGATCCATTAATCCTGAATTAACATTATCGGTATGGTTTAGCTCTATAAATCAATTCAATGTAAAACTATAGGACTCGATAACCTACAATAAAATATATCAGAGATCTAATTAGATTTTGATTAAAGATTATGATATATAAGATTATATTATTGATAGGAGATATTCTGTCCCGTTCTCAATTTTAGACTGAACTATTCTTATCTATATAACAATATGATCTCATTATAAATTAACGATCGATATACGAGGTATTATGATATGATTTGATAAAGCATTGTTTCTAAATCTATGATATTGTTGGGTTTCAATCCAGATTAAAAGAAATTTCTCATGAATTTTTTTAATATTTAATTCTTTTTCCACTTTCAATATTAAATTAAATTTAGTTTGTCATATAATTGACATCAAAATTATATGCTAACGATTATGGTAGTAGATAAGTCATCCCTTTTTCTAGCTTTTTCCTCCTTTCTTTTCTCTTTTTCTATCTCTCGAATAAAAGTTTTCCAATCATAATTTTCTTTAAATATTTATATCTACAGTAGACAATGGAAAGCTAGTGTAGAATACTGTCCATAATAGAAAATCTTTTTATCCTTATATCATAAAAATGATGACTCTTTAATCGAAAGAGAAAGGTGTATAAACTAAAGATCGAGTATGATCGAATAGTACTAGAAGACGAATGGTGAAAGCTCGCGCAAAGTTGGAAGGGCTCAAACTAGTCCAACTTCAAAATCTACATCACTTTGGAGTCTCCTCGAAGTCCTTTTAACTTTTTTAACTCTAACGATGCCTAGTGAGAGATCCATGCTTCTATATTAGATATTTGACTAATTGCAACATAATTTATCATCTATTTTCTATATATATTTTGATAGATCTTTTAATCTTGTGACTCGTAGGATTATCAATTTTCGTATGACCCATGATCTCCCTCATTTTTTGTCATGAGGATTTTTGTACCCTCGATTTTTGTCCCACTGGTTCCCTTAATATAATAGTTTTTATTTAAAAAATAGTAAAATGTATATGACTAATCCAACTTATGTAGGCATTAAATAGGAAAACAAATAAATATATATTCAATTCTAATTAAAGTTCAAATTTGGAGGTCAGTATAGTTACTCTAGTTAGGGTAAAATTCACATGTCCACTTTCTATCATTACCATCACCAATCATCAAACGTGAAGAACCTACATTTCATTTGGATTCTACTAAACGACCACAGAATAATGTTTGATCTGTGGATTTTTTGGCCCACCAACATCTATGAATCGTACGATAGAGATCCTGTCGAGGAGACCAACGCAACACAGCGTCTCTTGTTAGAGATGAGACAAAAGCTCAAAACATGCCCGCACAAAAACCTTGATGAATCCAAATATGAGATCCATAAATTGGATTTGATTCAGATATAAATTACCATCATCATTGTATGCATTAAGAATACGAATGAATAGAATCTGGTCTCATCTATTTTTAGATGTATCTTAGTTGTTGTAGATGACCTAATGAATTTTGAGATGCTACAAAATGCATGTTTAAGTTTGTCTTAACACCATCTAATTTTTAGTTTAGATTTAATTATATTTTAGTCTATTAGAGGTTTAGTTTTGTTTGCATCTTCTCTAGATTTTTCTTTGTCCTTAAGTATACATATTGTAATTAGGAATGATGATATAATATTCTCCAATTTCATTCAAATCGGAGTTTGAATATTACCAAATGTTCGGATACCTCAATTTTGCTCTGACTTACATGTCTATCTTTCTTATTAAACACATCTTAAATATGACTTTCAAATATTCAAATACAATATAAATCGGATAGATCAGTACATTGTCATGCGACTTAATAATAAAATTACATTGTATTATAACCCAAATTTATTTTCATATTTTAAATAAGAATCTTATTGATCGTGATAATCTTCTTGTGGGTTCAAACTTAATCTTATATAAATCAAGCTACGATCGACACGAATTATTTGATTCAGAATTTGAACACTTTATTATAATCTCATATAATTTCTTGTCTCAATCACCGATACAATTTAAAAGTTTAACCTATCACTTCACACTTTACCATCTTTACAACTTCTTTCTAGTATTTAGAAGTTCGTCTAAAGAGAGAAGTGTAGTCTAAGAAAGAGAAGCTTTTAAGGGTTATCTCCTAAACCCATAAAAATGAGAAATAGTGTAAAAGGATAGTTGATATTTACCCATTAAAGAAAGATTGTTAGTGGATGTCGATGGGCTCGACGAAAGATAAATCGAGAGTGAACGTAGGACATAACGACCGAAGCACTATAAAATAATTTATATTTCTATTTTTCTATTTATCTTTATTACAAACTACTTTACTTTCTCGTTACTTTCGATGCACATACTTCCGTATACTTTCAAGTTAACATCTTTCTAATATGATTTTTCATTTAACGAAAGTTTTTCAAACTGATGATTTTAACGAAAGTATTAATTTACCCCTCCTCTTAATACCGACTCGATCCTAACAATATGGTACTGAAAGAGAAACTACAAAGAATACATTGTAGATAGGGTAAAACAGAAGTTTTGAGAAGCTTTAGGTGTATATTCATGATGTCTCTATGAGACTCTTACATAAAGATTAATCTTTATAACTTCATCCATCTTTTCATGAATATTTTCCAGCAACCTAAATCGATCTGACCCCTCCGATTGAGTCCCTGTCTTTGACACATCTTGCCAACTACTCAAAGTAGCAGACACCAAAGCAAGACATGAACGTAGCAGTCGAAGCTATGGCGTTTTCTGCTGGCCTCACCTCATACCAAACCTAAACAAAATATTCTTCTGGGAGGCTGGTCCACGATCTCTTCTTTTGAGGTGGCAATCTGAGTTGGTTGACATGCCGATGAGATGGTGATAAGCCTTTATGGGAAGCTTCCAAAAACCAAGGACAAATCGAGGACTTGCTTCTTTGTGTACCACAGGAAAGTTGTGACATGATGTAGATCGCACTGAGAAAGTAATTTGAATCCTACTTTATATACATGTATATATAAAAATTGTATTAATCTAATATCTTCATTTACATACCTTAAACAATACTTTGATAATGATGTATCAGACACATTTATTAAGGATTTAAAATCTCACCTGATATATTTTTACATCTTAAGCATTGATATGATTATAATATACTAAATTAACTTATCAAATATTGATAGTTTAAAATCTCATCCAATATTTTTTTTATATTAAATATTGATTTAGTGGTATGTATCAATTTTTTATATTAAAATTAATAGTTTGGAACCTCATTCAATATATTTTTGAAGATGTTAGATAGTATAGTTGATAAAGACTTCAACAGTATATTATAAAGTCTTGATTCGAATCTCGTCTTCGTAACTTATTATTTGTTAAAAAAAAATCTTCGTACAAGTCATTAGTTTATGTTTGATGTGCAAAATTAATTCAAGTGTATTTGGTCTGACTAATTTAACCCATAGCCTCCTCTAATACCATATGATATGAAAAAACATTGTGAGATAAATTTGGAGACTAAAGAACTTAAATTTAGTAGGAATATGATTGACTTTATATGATATAATTCAAGTGACATTAAAAGAAGAATTAAAGATGTAATTAATTTGGATATATAAAAAGTATTGGAGAAATCGATGAAAATATATGATGAAGCAAAAAATTGGGAGATTCATACTCCATATTATTATATGTTTATTTTCGTCATTAATATGGATAATAGAATCATGTTATGATGCGCATCAAGTCATCACGTAACAGCTTGGCTATGTGTCAGTAAGACTGTGGCTGGACTGCTATAAACACCCTTCACTCCTCTCGCTCTCTCTCCTCACTGCGTATCTCATCTCTCTCTCCATCTATATATTATCCTCAGTGAGAGACAGAGAAGGCCGCTTGCACCGCCGTCCGCATCAGAGGAGCCGAGGGGACACAACGAGACATGGGGACGGTGCCCATGGATCAGCAGCCCCTCCTGCACAACGTGGGCGAAGAGAAGGGGCGGCCGTGGAGGAGCAAAGGAGGAGGGATGACTGTAGCCGCCGTCGAGGCGGTTGAGAAGGAGGATAGCCCTCCGGTGCGGGGGTTGCGGGACGCGTGGGAGCTGTTCGGGGCGGAGTCCAAGAGGCTGTGGTGCATTGGCGCCCCCATCGCGTTCAACATCATCTGCCTCTACGGCTTCAGCTCCTCCACCCAGATCTTCGTCGGCCACATCGGCAACCTCGAGCTCTCCGCCGTCGCCGTCGCCCTCAACGTCATCTCCACCTTCTCCTTCGGCTTCCTCGTACGCCCTCCTCCTCGCCCTCGTACTTTTGACTCCGTAATAACTCCTCGCCGTTCTCTCGCCTCTCCTCTCGCCGTAAATTAGGCACAGTTCCACCGCTACCACGGATCCGCTGACCCCTCTCAGACTCCGAACAGCTTTAAATTAGGGATAGCACATACGTGGCAAACTTCCATTCCTTATTATGCAGAAAGCGTGCATACACCCATCGGCGGATGGAGCAGACTCCGTGCATCGCGGATCTAGAGCTACTCGAATTACTGTTATGTGGGCCTAATTATATATATATATATATATATATATATATATATATATATATATATATATATATATATATATATATATATATATATTCTCACACGGATAATGACTCCTTTGTGCTTTAGCTTTAAGATTTGTGTTTTTCTGGGGAGGTTGATTCAGGCACTGGTAGACTCAGTACGTCATCGTGAGCTTATGTTCTGAGGAGCTGACAACAGTGTACGCTATCCATATTAGCTCGGCATGGGGAGTGCACTGGAGACGCTGTGCGGGCAAGCCTTCGGGGCGGGGCAGGTGGAGATGCTGGGCGTGTACATGCAGCGGTCCTGGATCATCCTCGTGGCGGCCGCCATCCTCATGTGCCCGCTCTACCTGTTCGCCGCCCCGCTGCTGAAGCTGATCGGGCAGCAGGACGAGATAGCCGAGCTCGCCGGCAAGTTTGCCGTCAGCATCATCCCCCAGATGTTCGCGCTGGCCATCAACTTCCCCGCCCAGAAGTTCCTGCAGGCGCAGAGCAAAGTGGTCGCCCTCGCCTGGATCGGCTTCCTCGTCCTCCTCCTCCACGTCGCCCTGCTGGCCCTCTTCGTCTTCGTCCTCGGGTGGGGCTTGTGGGGGGCGGCTGCGGCCTACGACATCTCGGCCTGGCTCGTCTCTCTCGCCCAGGTCGCCTACATCGTGGGCTGGTGCAAGGACGGGTGGACCGGTCTCTCGTGGACGGCCTTCAGGGATTTGTGGGCGTTCGTCAGGTTGTCATTCGCGTCCGCGGTCATGCTCTGCCTCGAGATCTGGTACATGATGATCCTCACCGTGCTCACCGGCCACCTCGACGACGCTGAGATCGCCGTTGGCTCCATCGCCATCTGGTAAGCTCGCTCATGCATGCAGTCATCCTTCGGCTTCTCCCACTGCCGTTGACAGTCCACCTCCCCTCCCCTCCACAGCATGAACATAAACGGATGGGAGGGCATGATCTTCATCGGACTCAACGCCGCCATAAGGTAGAAGCACCAGCCACCGTATCAACGCTGCATGCCATAAGGTTGCTCACCGATTCTACTATCTTGCACCACCACACAGCGTCCGGGTGTCGAACGAGCTGGGATCGGGCCGGGCCAGGGCGACCAAGTACGCCGTCGCGGTGGTGCTCGTCCAGTCTTTCGCCATCGGCCTCCTCTTCATGACCACCATCCTCGTAACCAGGGACTACTTCAGCGTCATCTTCACCAACGACAAGAACATGCAACGAGCAGTCGCGGAGATCGCGTATCTCCTGGGCATCACCATGGTGCTCAACAGCATCCAGCCAGTTATATCAGGTAAGCATGGATGCCCATTTCGGGATCGATGATGATGTTTGCGTGGGAGAGAAAGTGAATGCGTGAGCAATTCGAGACAGGAGTGGCTGTTGGAGGTGGGTGGCAGGCTCTGGTGGCTTACATCAACCTGGGTTGCTACTACATCTTTGGCCTTCCTCTAGGGTTCCTCATGGGTTATCTTCTCCACTGGGGAGTG
The DNA here is from genome assembly GCF_036884655.1 of Musa acuminata AAA Group. Classification (NCBI taxonomy): domain Eukaryota; kingdom Viridiplantae; phylum Streptophyta; class Magnoliopsida; order Zingiberales; family Musaceae; genus Musa; species Musa acuminata. The sequence goes on along the minus strand of NC_088338.1, from coordinate 3,917,340 downwards.
CAGGTACGTACATAGATCAACCTTGTGCTAGTGACATACATCGGCATCCGAGATGGAGACATGAAACTGTTCTACCGCTCATTCTTCTGCAAGAGCTGCTCTGACACACGAGTGTATTGATGATGCCAGGGGATATGGCTTGGGATGCTTTGTGGAACCCTTGTCCAGACACTGATTCTGCTGTTCATAATCTGGAAGACAGATTGGAAGAGCGAGGTAAAAGGTTTTACACAAACCTACTGTTCCTGCTGCTTTATCATTGCAGTTCATGGATGATATCTCACAGCTGGTGCCATTGCAGGCAGCCCAAGCTGCGGAACGTGTGCTGTTGTGGGGTGGGCAAGAAGAGGACTTGAAAGGACATGCATGAGATGGCTTTGTGTTCTCCATGGCCATGAGATTTGGTTGCCATTTTCTGAGGAAAATGGATTTCCATTATGATGGCATCTTTTGTTTTCCTTTTCTTGTTCTTTAAATAAAGAAGGGTGCTGCAGTGGAATCTTTTAGCATTAGAGATAATAAACTAAGTCAATTAAATTACGAAGAAGAATTGAAGGATTTATGTCTTTCTCTCTCACATGATATATGTATAATTTGATGATATAATTGACTAATTAACTTAATCTATCTTAACTCATCACCTAATTTGATAGTCTTACATTGGCCCAAAATACTTAAACTAATAGAATAAGCAACTATTAATCTAAAGAGTTTTCACTAATATATTAATTTAGTGAACTTGAACTCCTCATTCAAAATGCTATTTATAATGTTTTTTTTTTGGCAACAACTAAGTACAATAATTCCATATATCACATTATGTCGTAAAAATAAAATTCGTATGTCTTAACTATTTAGAGGTAAATATATTGATCAATTTCTATTATTTAGCTTTATTAAGAGATTTTTTGTTCTTCCATATAAGAAAATTCGATTACGACGAAATCTTTGCTAAATGTTCCAACAATTCTTCCTCAATATGAACAAGCAAATTAATTTATTTTCTATCCACTGGGAAAAATTTTCTTTTGAAGTTAAAGAAATATATATCCAATTCACAAGCATTCATAAGTAGTATCAAAAGAAATGAAAATTTTCTTCCATAAAAACGCAAAATGATATATCAAATAGATCAAGTGAACAAACTCCAATTTTCAGCAAAGATAATTGAAATAATGATGCTGATTGGTGCCTATTCCATAAATCTAAACCATCAATGCAATTGGCAACATTATGTGATAGTCTTTAATATCAAAATGTGTTAGGATTGAGTAAAGAAAAAAAAAAATTCATTTACTTTTTTCCATTCCTTCTTTAAATTTTCCGGATTCTGCAATTTCAATGTTGGAAATTGATGTTTGACCATTTGAATCATTACTTCCTTTTCTATTTTTATTATTTTATTATTTTCTTTTTTTAATATCTACGTTTTCAAGGTTGAAATTTGATGTTTGGACCGGTCTTCCATATGCACTTTTTGCCATATATATTACTACCCAAATCTATCCTTTGATCTTATTGCCACAGATAACTCTCAATGTTGCTGCTGAAAACGAGTGCAGCACACAACCGGCATTGGATCATCCTGGTTTTGTCCAACGACTGCAATCTCAGTGTGCTTCTTCCAACCACCACGCCCCCATGTCTCCTTCTTGCTGAGCTCTTATCCAATGAACACACGACTCCCCCTAAAATAATCCTCACCTGCTCCCCCTCCCATTGGCATGATCAATCCATGGTGGATCGACAAAGAAAGAAGAGGAAGCTGTACTTGATTCAATAGAATACGCTATTAGTAGCTTATTATAATGCTAAAGAAGATGGAGTGGTGTGTTCTTTTGGGTTGGGTGGCACTTGAGGAAGGCTCATGTAGGGGTGGACGTCTCTGAGTACGTAGTTGACTTGCATCTCCCTCGTTTCCTTATCCTTCGAGCTCGGGGCGCTGCAGAGATCTCCTCCCATGGCGGCGTTTGAGCAGCAGATGGACGCCCAACGCCGGGATCTGCTGTACCACCTCGCCGTCCTGAACGAGAAGGTGCAACAGGTGCAGTCCCTCGTGGGCCTCGTCGTCTCGCCCGAGCTCCTGCGGCAGGAGCCCCTGGATGCGGTGGTGTCCGGCGCCCGTAGCCTGGTGCAGGAGATTATCGTCGCCGCCTCCTCCATGATGCACGCCTTGCAGCAGCAGCAGCAGCAGGAGGAGGAGGAGGAGGAGAAGGAGGAGGAAGAGGAAGAGGAGAACGAGGCGGTCGGTTACGAGGCCACCGGCGCAGCTCTAGACCACGATCTCCACAGACTATTAGATGGAGTCCTCGAGTGCAGCGTCGGCGGGGAGGGCGGATCGCGGTGCGAGATCGTCGAGGTGGACGCGGCGGATCTGCTGGCCAAGTACACGCACTACTGCCAGGTCTGCGGCAAGGGGTTCAAACGCGACGCCAACCTGCGGATGCATATGAGGGCGCACGGCGAGGAGTACAAGACGATCACCGCCCTGGCGAAGGGCGCGCCACCACCAGCTGCAGGGGCGGCGAGGAGGTACTCGTGCCCGCAGGAGGGGTGCCGGTGGAACAGGAAGCACGCCAAGTTCCAGCCGCTGAAATCGATGGTGTGCGTGAAGAACCACTACCGGCGGAGCCACTGCCCCAAGATGTACGTGTGCAACCGGTGCAACCGCAGGCAGTTCGCGGTGCTCTCCGACCTGCGTACCCACGAGAAGCACTGCGGCGACCTCAGGTGGATGTGCTCCTGCGGCACCACCTTCACCCGGAAGGACAAGCTAATGGGCCATGTCTCCCTGTTCTTGGGCCATACGCCACTCCCCAATTGCCTCGCCAAGTGAAGCGTATCCATCTTAATTTCTCATATGTAATATATGATAGAGGTAGATTTTGATGTACTATGATATTGATGTTGATGAGGTTGGATTGTTATGGAGACATGAGAGGCTAATTAAGGGTTGGGAGATGGCAACTCCTTACATGGGTGAAATGGTGGCAACTTAAATCTTGGTGGGTATATCGATCCATTTTTTTTGTTGGGAAAACCAATTAGAATTAGGTTAATGATATTTAGAATCTAAATTCAGATATCCAAATTCGAAGAAACTTGTGCTAAAAAAATGTTATTTAGATTATTTAATGATAAAGGGCCAAAAGACAAATGAATAGCTAAATAAATGAACCACGACATCTTCTTCGCTATATCAAACGATCACCTAAAACCAGGAAGCCATTGGCGCCTTAAATAGTAAGCAGGAAGAAGAAGGCACGACGTGCGTGCACGGGCTTAAAAGACCTCGGCCACGTCCTGCATGAGACCAGGGTTGGCACGGCAGAAGGCCGAGAACTCCTGGAAGTCGATGTATCCGTCGCCGTCGGTGTCGAGCTCGGCCATCATGCGCCGGATCTCGTCGGGGGCGGTGGAGCCGAGGACGCGCAGGGCCTCTCCCAGCTCCGCCGAGGAGATCTTCCCGTCGTCCTCCTCGGCGCCGAAGCGCTTGAAGACCCTCTCCATCTCCGGTGTCACGTCGCCCATCTTCCTTCTTCTCAGCCTTGCTTGCTTCTGTTGGATTTATCTCGGTGCTTGCTGTTGTTTGAGTAAGATTAGAGAGGAGAGAAAGGGGAATATATGTGGACGGAGAGAAGGCATGTTAGCGCAATAAATATAGGAGTCGATGGCGAGGTGGTTGGATCTCCCTTTGGAATCGGGGTTTGGTTGTAGAATTGTTCCTCTCTCTCTCTCTCTCTCTCCCCATGTAAACAGATGTATTTATTTTTTGTAAATTTTGATAATATATATATATATATCCCTTTTAATATTATTTTTCAAACTCGTAATATTAAATTCGTTCACATACATCCCTCCATCAAGAAAACTCAGGTTAATCATAAATAACTGTAGTTTAAAAAATATACCTAAATATCTATAATATCCCTAATATTCTTATGATCATAATATTTTCTTAAAAAAATTAATCTCTCCTTTGAGCTTCAATCAATAGCCAAATGATAATTAATTGACCAAGAAAACATGATAATGTATATATATATATATATATATATATATATATATATATATATATATATATATATATATATATATATATATATATATATATATATATATATATATGCAACTTTTCCTAAAGAATCAATATCTCAAATAATCAGTTAGATTATCAAATTAATATGAGATATGAGGGGGAGGGGGATTAATTTCACATAATCGAGACCACTGCAGCTGTACTGGTGCAAAGTTTCCACCCAAACACTCCAAACTTGGCCTGGCCAGATCAAGTTATTGAGAGAAACCCTGCATGTGAGGAAGCATCCACATAGAGAGAAGGGTCAATTGATCATTTGCTTTCTACAGAGCAGCAGTAGTTCCCACCATAAAGGAACGTGAATTTGTCATGCAACATCATGAGTCAAACAAACGATAGGATAGATACATCTGAAGACTGACCTGAGCTTATCATTTCCCTACAGGTTTTTACAAAATGCAAGAGGAACAATGTTTCCACACAAAAGTATCACGATGACGATAATAGTACTTAGGCTGACAGACCTGAGGTCTTAGCAGCAAGATGGAGAAGCGCCCGTTTGTGATAGAGGGTGCGAAGCTTCTTGTATTTCTGCACAAATCTCGGGAGGTCGATCTCCCTGTCGAGTAGTTGCCTGTGAAGCGTCTCCGACTCCTCTTCCACCTTGATCATTGCATCTGTAGATATATCAGACATCGGCAGTTACCATGAGTCGAATACAGATCAGTAAAACAGTGAGCAGAATACAATAGCATGTGTGTTTGATGAACACATATTGTTGCACCCCCAGATGGAAGTACATATTGTTGCACCCACATATGGAAGTACATTTGACATCCATTTGTTCAAGCATATGAACTCAACAATTGGTGACTATGGAGTGACACAGGTATCATGTGCATCACGAGCACCTTGATGATAATACATTTATGAATCTGTGAAAAGATACAGTTTTAACAATTAGTGACTATAGAGTGCAGGGATCTACATGATGCCATAAGCACTTCGATCTTTTGCAGCGTCGTGCGAGAGACCAAAAAAAAAAAACTCATGAAAAATAATGTTAAAGTTTATACAAGACTGAACTAGAACTGTAATTACTCATTACTATTTTCGAAATAATAAAAGAAGAAAGTGTAAATTATTAGCTAAAAGGTTTATAGTGTTAACATGAAATTAAGTGACATGTTAAGGAGTTCCTTGAAAAGATTTCTATTTATTGAATTTTATTATATCCAAAAGAGTAAATATAGACATTTTAAAAGGAAAAAAAACTAGTATAACCTCTTAATCACATAGGGATCATATAATAGAGTTACACCTTTTAAGCACTGAGCCCTTTAGACAAATCAATGAGAGGTGCCGGATGTGCGTGGAACCCCTCAGTGAAGCTTATCAATGAATGACATGCCTTACATGCTTCAGGCAATATCCAGTGAAGTTTATCGATCAACCACTTGTCACGATTGTGTTGAATGCACTTCTGAATGATAAAAAACTGTTCTAACCAACAAGGCTCAAGTGGTTACCATGCAACATTTCCAGAAGTGCTGAGGGTGAACAGCGACTCAATGTCTCTTCTTTTAGCCTCTCCAATTCAGCTAACTTCTCTTGAGCAGCTGCCAACTCAGTTGTCCGAATGATAGTGCACTGTGTATCAAGAAGGAACAGAAGCTATCTGGGATCAGGCAAATAACAAAGTCTAAGACCATGTAAGAACGAAAGCTAAAGAAACCTAGAGTTTCTCAGAAAAAAAGAAAAGGCACCAACACATGGTGCCCCTTGAGAGTCAGCATATGACATATGCACACATGTGATATACAACCCCCAAACAGAAGGAAAAAAGAGGAGAAAATCAGAAAAGAAGACCCCTTATCTATTTGGAAGCTTAAATCAAATTGCTTTTATCCCTGTGAGGGAAAAGGACATCAGAAAGCTTACCTGGTTTCTGAGCTCCAAAATTCGAGGTTCCTTTTCCAAGTTCTCCTCTGTAAAGTGTTATGTACTGAAGTTTAATTTTCTGATGAAATAACTTCAAGAAATATTAAAAAATGTATAGCTTAGAAAAACAAGTTACTTACTAGCAAGTTGCAAGGTCTCCTTTCGAAGTTCATCTCTTAGCTGATGGAAATAGAGAAATATAAGAATCTTTGTAAATTTATTACAAGCTGAAAAATTGAGCTCAGTACAAAATGCCTTCTATGACTAAAAAGTCGATTTTAGGTACAACAAATTAATCTGTCATAAAAAGAAACCAAGTACTGTATTTCTAAGATCTTATTTTACCTTCTAATCTTTGTTTTAGCTTTAACGATTTCCTCATTTATTCTCAACTAATGTGCATGCGAGATGCAAGGATTGTGCAAGATTCACTGAAAAAACATTATGTATATTACAAACTGTAACTGTATTACGATTAGATATGAAGCCAGAGCATTTTCTCCTCAAAAGTCAAAACAACTACTAATGGTTAAATAAGAACTCTGCTTGGTTACATCGTGATTTTCTGCATGTCCAAAACAACAACTGTCTACCTTTTTATGTTCCTATTGATGGGCACTCCTGATTAATCAGGTTCAAATGATATGTGCACTACAAGTTTCTTTGGAATTCATCAGATAAAGAACAGGCCAGGTTGACTGGAAGAGGGTTGTACTTGTACCATGAGAGAAACAAGGAGGACTTGCTTCTAACATACAACATGGATTATGGCAATGCAATGGAGTTGGACCCTCATGTCGATCCTAATGAATCAGTCCAGGTTGACCAATAAGCTACCATGAACATCAGTTCATAATAAATGTAGGAAGACTACAGAAAACTCCACTAGAAAAAAAGACTTGATTACTCTTGATTTAACTATGAAATCGCCCTACACAGAACTGATGGCAGAAAAAGATACATGAAAACCAATCACAAATAGTTGAATTATTCCGGCTTGTTCTTGTTGTTGTTATCATTAGATAATAGTTATTGACCTGGAAGCACTATCAACACTCAAAGCAAAACATGCAACACGATTAAAGAAAAGCTGCACATTCAAAAGAAAAGCTATCATCAAATTTCAGGGAGGTATGCAAACCATGCAAACTTAATGATGAAAAGCGGCAAATCTGAAGCACAACCATCATCATGTTATCTATTTGATTTCAACAATTATAAGATGTGATAAAAGAGAATTATGGAGTCTTTTATAGCAAATTGTATTGAAGGATTCAATGAAGCAAGGCAAGGATTGTCTTAAGCATTCACCGGTAAAGAGCTCATATAAAAAATAAAGTAATAGAAGGGTATGAGGAGTACATATAGTCACTTTCTTGTACTTACATTATTTTGAATTTTCACTTGGTCAAGAGAATTAAATAAGGCATTATATGCTTCCTTGTCATTCAACAGCTTTCTCAGTTCGTCAACACTGTAAAAGGCACAGAAACAATGCTGGAATCAGAAGAACAGAAACAAATAATATATAAGCATTGATCTAAAAGTATATATTTCTTCATTATTCATTGGATAACCTAAATATGAAAGCATCATTAAAATATAAATATAGGCAAAGACCAACAAAAGAATCATGATGTTCTCTTGTTGGTGTTGATCAGCTCTCCAATGATTATGTGACCCACAAAGGACAAATTCAACCGAGAAATCATTTCCCTCTGTGACTCTCAATGACCTGATCTCCTTTTCTTTTCCTCACTCCGTCTCTCCCCTTTCTCACTCCCCTGTATATTCCATATCCCTTTCTTTAGGGTAGCATATAATTCTGAAACTATTAAGTTTCACAAAGTTACTTAGTTGGACAAGATCAAGCAGTAGTTATCAGTTAGCAGTGAGAACTATATACATGGAAAAATGATCAAGGATATCCGTAAGCAAATCTATAGTGTTGTCTCCTTTTCAAGCATGTTCATGATAAACTTACAAACCAAACTAATGCGTTCCTATTCTGCTAAAAATTGTGAGGCCTTATCAAGGATCTAAAATGCAAGTCAATTTATCATAAAAGAGGAAACCAATTTGCACAGAGCTAAATGAAAGTGTAAAAAGAAACAACCGGCACCAAAGACCAGAAGATGAAATAATATATACAAAAAGCCTATGACATACTAACAATTGAGAAACCCTATGTTATATGAGTGTAAAGAATAAAGCACCTTTTATCCTTCAAACGAGCAATTATTCCAGCAGCCTCAGTAGGTGATGGCTGCACCTGTGATGGTGACTGAGGGCGATCATAAGCTCTTTGATGAGCATTACCAACAGAAGAACTAGTTGGAGTTGAAAAGGGTGAAGGTGAACCAACAACCGAAGGAGGATACCAAGATTGTACTGGAATTTCTTGGAAATTTGGCTGAGGTTGTTGTTGTTGAGCACTTCTGCAGACAAATTTATGGAACTTCAAGAACAGAAAGGCTATAGCAAAATATTTATTAGAAATGTTCTCTCCTATCACGTTATATCAAACGCAGATACATAAACTGCATTTAATTTAGACTATTATTATAGGCAAAATGCATATTGTAAGAAAATTGTAGAGACTAACAACCAATGAACTCTCAATCATACCAAATAGTTACAGACGATAAATGGAATGAATGGCAATATGTATCCTAAAATATTGGTTTTGTTACATTTTGAACTAGAAACTCATAAGGAACAAAACACAAAGTTATACTAACAGGTAGGTGATCTTAATTTTTTTGTTCCCAAAAGATGTGAATGACCATAGACTTGTGCAAAATGATGAGTGGAAATTGCTAATCTGCTAGCTTAACTTAGGCATAGATCCTGAAATTTTTTGTTGTATTCCAGTGGATCAGTCCTCACAGAATCATGTTAAAGAGGTATATGCACCTTGTACCACCTTTCAGTTGGAAAATCTGTGGGCAACATCACATGCGTAGCGAAAGAACATAAAAAATAAAATTCACAAATTTCTTATCGATGTGCTCATCGTCGTGCAAAGATTGGTGTGCAAAAATCACGAAACTTAAAACTGCGTATATTAAAGAACGTGTTACCTAGGGAGATTGTATATCCCTGAATCCCTGCAGATCTCTAGGAGAGGGTGAATGAGGTCAAGCGTCCTCCTCTCTAGCGGTGATCCACACAGCAGGGCTGCGACGATGCTCTTCAAGTCTCCAGCCCTGCTATCTTAGGACGAGAGGGGGAGAGGAGAGTAGAAGGTGGCAACCAAGAGAGGCTCTAGTCTATGAACCATTGGTTCTCTCCTATTTATAGAGGTTCTCTATCAACATAACCCTAATAGATCTTGCACTATTAGATATTGGATCTTCATCCAACTACCCAAGTCTCTTATATTAGTGGATCTCTATTCAATAATCTCTCATTGGCTCTTATTGGATCTCATCCATATGATCCAATAATTCAGGGGCTTATTGAATATTTAATAAGATAGGGGCTCCGGCGGATATCTAATATTCGAACATCTACTCATCGCAACACCTATCAAATGTGTGTGACCCTCTATGCCTAATATCGAGCTGGCCGTAAGTCATACTTGTCAAAACTCCTTTTGGCTCAGTGAATTATTATCTCTATAATAATTCACTCGACTCATCGACTGCGGACGTACTAGGCCACTACGCCGCAGTCTCCAAATGATACAGGGGAATCCAATCCATTGGGCATGTCTGTCCTCAGTTACCGTATACCTATAATCCCTCATCCATCTAATATCCCAAAGACCATATACCGGGCATGGTGTTATTGAATCCATAAAGTTTCTACTCGAGTCTCGCTTTAATCGGATTCTCTTGTAGAACTCTTTCTCTCTACATTCGAATGACCCTGGCCAAGGATTTGTTTAAGCAAGAACATATATATATATATATATATATATATATATATATATATATATATATAAGCGTCTCGACGACGTCGCCGAGCCTTTTTCTAAAAATATAAATAAATAAATAAATAAATATTATTTTATTATTATTATTCGTTCCGTCTGGTAACGGGTGGTCTGCGTACCGGTATACTGTCGGACCAGTACGTACCGCCCGGTATTATTCGGTATTGCTTACCTTGATCTCGATGTCCCTCTCGAGTAATCTATGACTGTGATTATTTAGGATTTGTGTTTAAAAGCGAATCGGTCTCATTATCGTGATCTTATCACGATCTGATTCTCATCGCACAGATTCATGGACATTATAATATATTCAAGCAACAGACAATATAAAGCGATAAAATATCAAATAATAATAATAAGCAAAAAGACTGCGTGTCAAGTCACACGTGTCATTATTCACGTGATTAGCATACAGGGCACCTATAACTAGCACTTTCCAGTAAATTACAGACTTCATAGTTCATGCTGGCTAGTATGGCATATACTTTAGCTATCCATACTTTAGCTATCTAGTATGGGTACGACTTATGATATGTACCATAGCTTGTTTAATAAAAAGCAAAAAGAAAAACGATGAATTTAATAGACAATAGAAGCATAATGCATGAATAGCCAGATTAAAGATTCAAAGCAATTAAAATATTGTTATGGTTACCTATAATTTGAAGAACTTTAGGAATTTCTTCTTTTGGAAGTCATACCATGTTAAATGATTGAAGCATAGATAAAACATAAACCTTACAAAATTAATGGCAAAAGAGTGTCTTAGTCGGTCAGAAGACAAATAACAGAAATCAATTCAAAAATATCATTATCAGTAATGATATGCATGATCCTCTACAGCTGATAAAGCAATTTCCAAGTAAAAAGTCAGACCAAACAATACGCATTGCAATTTCAAATCTTGATTATTTGACTGTATCTTGACCTTGAGTGGGAAGAAAATTCCCCCTTTATGAAAAATTAGAATGTACATAAGAGAAAAAAAGGCATGCTTAAAATCATCATGATTAAAATGTATAATGGAATTGAAACTTGGAATGCTTTAACAATTAGAATTTAGAAACATACAAAGAGCTTATATTCAAATACAAATCGTAGGTATTAAAACAGGGTTTATGATCATAATGATCACTGCTCACCCAAAACTCGGAAACTTCCAATTCATTGTAGCAGCTGCTGGGATCTGAAATGGAACATCAGAATTAATTATCTTTTTTTATCAGCAGAAAAAAAAACACACAAGAACAAATACACACAAACAACAGATGATGATGTTGCATACTTTCATAAATCCAGAAAAAAAATGGCAACGTAGAATAAAGCTTGTAAGCATCTTGGAAGAAAAATTTTCTTTCTATCATACATGACATAAGTGTCCATCTAACCACTAAAAGTGAAAACAAAAAGAGATGATTAAGTTTTCATCCATGCTTACAAATTTACAATTGTGTCGTACCAATATATATTTCAAAAATCTATAAACTTTTTTTCTCACGTATTATTTGAGTCTCTCTGATATGAATTGATACATTAAACACATATTTCTAAAATGGCATGTAAATTTTGTGCGAGAAGCCTCATTAGATGGTCTTTGATTAACCTTGTTAGCCCTAAAACAGATAGGTCTAGGATCCCATCATCTGTTGGACTGGCAATCACACGAACCATGTCCGATCAGATGTTTCCCCATAGCTCACAAAGGAGTGCTTTTGGCAACTTGGGCAGCTGCAGATCAAATACGCTATCAAATGGATAGCAGATGCCCCCGAACGGATGGATTTAGAACATCCTGACGCTTGAACCATTGCCGCAGTCTAGAATTGCACATCATCGACAATTTGACTTCCGTTTAATCTTCTTACCCCCTTTCTTCCCTAATATTTCCAGCAATTAGCAAGAGAAAGAACACATCGCCGTTCGTGCTAGTAAGATCTGACCAATTAGCTAAAAGATGCACAGACACACGACTTTACGCCCTATTAACCTCCGCAAAAGACGAGCAAGAAGGGAAAGAGAGAACCTTGATGTTTGCAAGAGAAAGCCCTTTCCTTCCTCAGGGAATCCGAGGCGGGTGGATCTATCGCCCGCCTTCGAACAGAGAAGGAAAGGCAGGCGCAACGGCAGAAGTGGGAGAAAGCGGAAGAAGGGATCGCGCACCGAGCGACCGCTGTGGGGGTTATGACGACGACGCTGAGACGCGTTTTGTCCCCGGGAGATTACGAACACCGCAGGCATACCATACCGATAAATATGGGCGGTTTTAATGTGTCCATCTTGCGGCCCATTGTCGGTTAAGTTTGGGCCACCGAAGGGCTCAATAAATACACACTTTTCTAGTTGGTAATATATATATATATATATATATATATATATATATATATATATATATATATATATATATATATATATATATTGTGTGTGTGTGTATATATAATATAAAGTGTGATTTTGCTATTTATCCATATAAATTTTAGTTTGAGATAAATATATCGCCGGGAAACTTAATTAAATATAAACTAATATATTAGTACAGTTAAATTTCATCAGTATAATGATTTTGAAATTCGTTATATATATATATATATATATATAATGGTACATAAATTGGAGGAGCTAATTTTGCTATTTACAACTTTGAAATGATACATGTCTGAAAGCACCTTTTTTTAGTTTGACTAAAGTGGATTTCTCATTTGTAAGAAAAAGTCAATGGTCCATGCCTCCCTATTGACCTAATCAAGTCAGTCAAAAACACCGCCCTTGATGTCATACTCTGACTTTTTTTGAGAGATGAATTGAATTTTAATGTTTTTAATTTCCTAGTGGATCGTTGTTGATGTAACGCAACATCCAGCTTAATTATATGGTGTAACATGATCTCGATGTGAGTCGATTATCGATGATGTAACCTGATATCCTGCTTAATCTCACGGTACGTGGGAGGATGTATGATCTAATATATGCGATCATTGTGAGTGTATTTACTTCTTCGTCTAATAATATCATATCCAATAGCAATTTAATTTCATTTGTAAAATTGGAGTGGTTGAAGATTAAGTCTATAAATCGGTTTCATATTGAAGTTCTATTGTGTGTAGTTTGATCTAATCGTCCTCTTGACATTATCTATATATACATGTGGCATTAATACATGACCATGGTGTCCGGCATCGATGAGAGAGACATGGCAAGTCAAAAGGCGAACAGATCTCACGCCCCGTGGCCGACACCTCCCACCCCCCCGTCCCCGCCTTCGTAAGGTTTCGACGGACGTGCCCTCCTGTCATTTATAATCTCGGAATTCGTCGGAAGCCCATCCGTGGTCGGTATCGTATTCGATCGATGCGGACGTCCGCAGCTTAGTCCAGCGAGGTAAACCCGTTATCATCCTTCGTCCCTAGAGATCCAGTTCTTGGTCGGAAATCTTTCGTGATTACGGAACCCAATCCTGTGTGTGCTGCTGGCTGCCTTTGGGAAGGAGGTCGGAGGGTTTTGAGGCGGAAGTCGGAGCTGGAGAACCGATAAAGTTTGGTCCTTTTGTCCATTGAGACAGACTTCGGAGGTGGAAGATCTACTTGATGCCTTTACGCTAGAACCCTACGGGTTTGCTTTGTGGAAGGTAATCTTTTTTTGTTTCCCTTTTTTGCCTGGGATCGACGCATACAGAATTTTAGAATTTCTATGCTTATCCTGGAATTTGATTTGATGAGGGGTTTTTTCTGTTGCATGGAATTTATGTATACAGAATTTTATCATGACTTCGCATATCTTAAAACTTGCTTTAATGAAGTCTTTTTTCTTCCTTTTTTGGCTAGCATTGATGCTGACAGAATTTTCATGACAATGCTTCTCCTGAAATTGCTTCAAGGATTCTTTTTTGTTTTTATTTATTTATTTGCCTGGTGATGCATACGAAATTATACCATGACTATGATGGTTATCATGTAATCTGGCTTAATGATTTTTTTTTTTTTTCCTTTTGGCCCGGTGTTGATGCATACAGAATTTTATTATGATTATGCATATCCTGAGATTTACTTTAAGGGAGGTATATATGTTTTTTTGTTTTTCTTTTGGCCTAATATTGATGCATACAAAATTTTGTCATGGCTATGATTCTTCTGAAATTTTCTGTAAGGAAGATATACTTTTTGTTGTTTTTCTTTTGTGCATGCCGTTGACGGATACAAATATACCATGGCTATGGTTATCCTGAAATCTGCCTTCAAGATTTTTTCTTGAAGGCATGGCATTGATGCATACAGAATTTTATGATGACTATGCTTATCATGCACCACTTCATGTCAAGAATTGACTGCATTATGAGTGCAGATGCCTACACATGGGCATGAGCATCTGAAAATGCTTTTTTTTTGTCTTTTTTTAGTTGTGTGGGAGATCTGGTACCTGAAACATGATGGGTACATCTGTACTCCTTTGGCTTGCCATTTTCTCTTTGAGTCCTAGCTTGCAGCATATTTTGGTCTATCATCAAATTTTCAACCCTCATATCAGTAAAATAAAAGAGTATTAAGGTTTTTATTTTTGTTTATTGAATGTATATGTCTGAGGTGCATGGAGACCTCTGTTTTACTGTATCTTTGGGCTTCTTATGTTCGAATGACTTCAACTGTGTGTTAGCCATCAGGTCCCTTTTCGTAGTTAAGATATTTTTTGATTTTCAGGGATCATTTTTTTTCCCTTCTTTTGAACATTCAATGTTGTTTACATCTTAATCTAAATTCTTAAGATAATGTTGTTAAGAAAAAGCTACTTGTTAATGTTGTAGGGTAACTCTCTGGTTGCTTTCCCATGGTTTACTATCTTCATAAGGTGAAGAAACATAATTAATGGTATTGGATACTTTCTTTTTCTTTTATTGTTTTTGTTTGTTCTGAGTCCTTCTGGTCTGTTATTTTGTCAAGATAACTTGTTTTTCATGTTAGAATTAATGAAATAGACATTTCATTGTCAAAACATACAACTATTGGTCAATTTTATGATCAAAACATAGATATGTAGTCTCATATTCTAACATTAAGGAATTACAATTCATGACTCTTTGGTAGTTATTTTCTACTGCAGGTACTTGTAAAGTAGAGATCGTATTATTATTTAGACAGTTAATGGCTAACGAGTCTGCAAAACAGCCGTTGCTCTCAGGGTTAGTAGATCCTCCTAAATATCCCCAGAAGAATACCACAACCAAGAGAAAAAGGTTCCTCCGTAGTAAAAGTGCCCCATCTGTCGACATCCTATTGGGTCCGACTGAAGTTGGTGGCACACTTCCTGATTCAAAGTTGAATTCCATCTATTTTCGTCCAAGCCTTAAGCAAGTAGTTCTCTACTTGGTTATCTACCTAGGAGCAGGGGCTGCTTGCTTTTATCTTGTAAAGGATCAACTTGCTGGCAAGAAAACAAATGGTGTTCTTGATGCTATATACTTCTCCATCGTAACAATGACCACCGTTGGTTATGGAGATCTGGTTCCAAATAGTGTCACCACAAAACTTCTAGCATCTGTTTTTGTGTTTACTGGCATGGCAATAGTAGGTATGTTGTTAAGTAGAGCAGCTGATTATCTTGTTGAAAAGCAGGAAATGTTGTTATATAAAGCATTACATATGCGTTGCAAGGGAGGGGAGGCACATATGTTGAAACAGATTGAGACTAACAAAGTAAAATATAAATTCTATACAACTGCAGTGATTCTTGTATTGCTAATTACCATCGGGACTGTGTTTCTATGGAAGGTCGAGAAACTAGAATTTGTCGATGCCTTTTATTGTGTTTGTTCTACTATAACCACATTAGGATATGGAGACAAGAGCTTCTCAACTGGAGGAGGTCGTGCATTTGCTATTTTCTGGATCGTAACTAGCACTGTTTGTGTAGCTCAGTTCTTTCTATACCTTGCTGAGTTAAACGCAGAACACCGACAGAAATTACTGGCTAAATGGGTCCTTACTAGGAGAATGACATTTGTGGACCTTGAAGCAGCAGATCTTGATGATGATGGTGTTGTGGGGTAAGTAATTCCACCCCTAACCATCTAAATTTCTCTCGATGAAGTCTGTTTACGATTTTGAATACTAATACCTATTTTTTCTGATATTCACAGTGCTGCAGAGTTCATAATTTATAAGCTGAAAGAGATGGGGAAGATCAGCGAAGAGGATATCGCACTTGTGATGGAGGAATTCGAGGATCTCGACATTGATCAGTCCGGTACACTATCAGCAGCTGACCTGGTTCTTGCTCAGTCTAATCGGTAGAGAAGCTTATGGTTAACACCATACTTCTTTCAGATGTATCTATTGGTTAAGTTTATGTTAATAAATGCTTCTCTCAAGTTAATTTTGTTAAAATTCTAGTTTGTCGATTTTGTGACTTGCGGTGTTAACTACATCCAATTAGAATCAGTTGATCTTTTTCTGATTGGAAAAGATCCGTGTAATCAGCATCAAATAATTGAGACATTACAACTTCTTGTGTTAACTTCATCAATAGAACAACTGTTGGATCTGAAAGAAAAGAAACTAGGAGGATATATTAAATTGGTGTCATATCTGTTAAAGATTGCTTGCTTCCCAACGCTAAGTTGATCACAAAGTACAAGCTTTTAGTAGCAACAAGATATATTTATAAGAGTGCTTGGCTGTGATCAACTTCTTGTGTCACTACTTTGACCAGTCAACTGCCAGTTTGCAAGCACAACATCAAAGATTCAATTGGCAATGGTTTCCCCCTTCCAAGTTCGATGTACAAGGATAAATGTACTTGATACTGATGGGTTCCTGTTCCATGATTGTAGCTTGAGGCAAGAAGTCTTGTCATGAATGTAACTTTACCATCATTTTTTATGAATTTATTCTATAATAAAAAGAGATTTCCCAACTATATTTTTTTCATAAAATTTTGAATTATATTTTTTAGCTTATATTTTTTACATTTTCTATATTGAACCTATGGTTTGATGTATATCTATAAACTAATCTTCATATTCACTCTTTTAAATTTACTAATTGTCACTATTTTAAATTCTTTTAGATTTAATACTCGACTTAAACTTAAAGTCAAACTTAATTCATTTCTTTCTATAGGAGAATATAACTCGAATTGCTATATAGGATAATATTAGCTTTTGCTATGATCTTATCAAAGTTAGAAATTATTTAGTTTCCAATGAGCCTGCTTTATTTTGTCCTCTCACGATGGATCAAAAAAGGTTTCACCTTTATTAGTTTTGTTTCTCCTCCAAACAACGTCAAATTAAATACGACATTATTAAATATATATGTAAATTTTATAATATACATGTATGTTACCATAGTTAATTGATCATTAACATACAATGATATTAAAAAACTAATTAATATTAATTATTTTTCATATATGTCCCTCAAAATTTAAGTCTAGAAAATGATAAAGTTAAGATATACATGAAATTAAAAGGATAAATATGTAGAACCTTCTAGATTTAAACTAGCATATATATATATATATATATATATATATAGAGAGAGAGAGAGAGAGAGAGAGAGAGAGGGAGGAGTTTTGTTTGCCTTCGAGACCACGTCAGACAGCTCTGTGAATGTTAAACCTATCCCGCCCGTTCCCATATCTGCTCACCTTTCTCGGTCGTTCTCCCCAGTCGCTCGCCGCTAAGAACCCTAGCTTGTCGATCCGCCTCCAAATTCGTCCATCAGGTACTTTCGCCGTCCCGCCATTCGTCGTCCCCTCCCTTTCCATTCGTCGCGGGGAATGGACGAGGGAGGCCACACTGTCTCGATGTTTCCTGGATCGGCGCGTGGTCTCGGTGTCCTCTCTCTGGGTTTCTCGTGTTCTCGTCTTGGGCCATCCTAAAGGTCACAGGTCTTGGATAGAGGGCAAGTGGAGATAGGCTTTTTGCCGTCACTTAAAATTGGCCGGAGCGCTTTAGTAGTAGTGCTCCTACTGATGTTGCTCGCCACCTCTTATCGCGCAATTCTCCATATGCAATCATTTTGTGGTTTCGTTTCTTGAGATGGAAATATGTCTGGTTTTCTAGGTATGTTCGTCCCGCAACAATGGCGGGACTTATACGAAGATAACCTTTATATTCTTCTTTTTGTTTCTGATGCATTATAAAGGAATTACTTCTTCCATTATCACCAGAATTATTCTAATAAGTTTAGATATGAAATTAGCATTATAAAGTTGTCAGGTCATTTCATCAATAATTTACGCAGGCACTCGATTTAGAACCCACTTTCTTCATTTTATTTTTTATTTTTTTTAAAAAAGTGATCATATTTAAATGTACAGTTGCATTTTGATTATGCAATTAAAACCTTACCAAAATGAAAATATCTCAACTTCTAGAGATTATCTTCGTTGCTATCATGTCATATGGTGTCTTTTTGATAATTGTAGACTGTTTTACCTTGATTTCTTGATATTATGATTTAATTTTGCACTCTTTCCTTCTGTATAGGGCCTCAAAATAAGATGTCAGGAAATGAAATTGCACTCAACAAAACTCAGGTAGGCCCAGTACTTTCTTTCCAGTTAAACTTTTGTTGTTCTTGGGTCATCGAATCATGTATGAAAATGTAGCATATTTGTTTTCAAGAGAATATTTGTTGTTGATGGAGCCTTGTCACTAAAATGTGTAGGCTCAGTACTTCCTCTCCTTTTGTAACCAAGATCTCTCATCTACTTTGTTTTTGTTTGGGTTTCCTGCATGAATGTTGTCATGAATTTAAAATCAGTTGAGCATGTTTGTCAATTATGAAATTTTTAGTAGACATTTCATTGTTAATGGTCATTGATTTTCATTACCTTTGCAATAATTGGAAGCATCTAGGGATGTCTCTTAGTGGTAAATACAGAAGAAGTACATTTGTTTCACTATACTCCAGCAGGCCAAAAGTTCCTATGTGTGGATCCAAACAAATGATGGGTTGATACAACAAGTTGAAGGGGAATTTGTAACAGTTTGTCCTTTGATTCATCGAGAGATGCTTCGGACTGGGTTGGGTTCCTGTAAGAATAATCCCATCCCTCTACCAGAGCAAGTCAGTCCAGCCATATTGAGTTCGATACTTCATTACTGCCGATTTCACCAAGTTCCAGGTCATTCAGATAAGGTTTGAAGCATTTTGTTGTTGTTATGATTTTTTACATTTAGCTTTGTTGAAGAATGTTCATATTGTTGCCAACCGTAGAATCAGAATTAATGATCTTGAGATCTAGCTTTGTTTAAATTCTATTCTTAAGATTCAATTTGGATCAAGTCTTAAACTATGTCATGTCGTGTGACCTATGTTCCACATTTAATGCATTCAACTTACTGGTATCTGCATCATTGCCATTGCATCAGTGATTTAAAAAGCGCTAGGCGCCAAGGTCCAAAAACGCCTGAGGCTTTAGGCGCTCGCCCGAGCGAAACGAGGCGCTAAAATATAAAAATATATAATATAATTAATAAATATAATTATTTAAATAAAAATATGATATTAAATTAAAAAATTTACAAAATCACAATATTAC
This sequence comes from Musa acuminata AAA Group, assembly GCF_036884655.1. NCBI lineage: Eukaryota > Viridiplantae > Streptophyta > Magnoliopsida > Zingiberales > Musaceae > Musa > Musa acuminata. The sequence goes on along the minus strand of NC_088338.1, from coordinate 3,897,883 downwards.
ATTAACAAAAAATCTCAAAATTCAAAACAATAACAATAATTTCAAATAAATAAAAATTAGCAGTGTTAAAATCAAAATAATATATTATTAATCTAATAAATAAAAATATATTGTTATTAGTATACAGTTAATGGTATACTGTTAATATACTGTTAACAGTATACTATCGAGTTGATGTGAGAAGTGGCAGCAGCGAGCAACTGCAACAGGAGCGGGAGAGGCAAGCGACGATAGTGGCAGCGGGAGCGACGAGTGATGGCAGTGGCAGTGGCGAGCGACGATAGTGGCAGCGGTAGCAGCAAGCAGCAGGAGCGGCGACAAACGGTAACAACGAGCAGCTGCAGTGGGAGCGGCGATAGTGGCAGCGGCAACGACAAGCAGGGTTAGGGTTGGGAAGTTGCGAGAGGAAGGCTGATATCAGTACTTTAGTTGGTTCGATTGAACCAATTAAAGCACCAGAGACCGAACCAGACCTAAAACATTGGTTCAGTCGCCTAGTTTAACCCGGGCGCTCGCCCGAAGCGACCAACACCTGGGCTCGGGCGAGCGCCCAGCTGGCGCCTCTTTGAAGCGCGCCGCCTGGAAATGAAGCGAGGCGCTCGGGCCTCGCCTCGCCCGAGCACCTAGGCGAGCGCTCGAGCGCCTATTGAAATCACTGCATTGCATGACATTCTGCGTCATCAAATGAGATGAAGCTAGGTTTAGTGAACAGTGTGCACATGAGATTTTTGGTTTGTGACTTTCATTTGTTCTTTCATTCTTTTATACAATATTTGTTATTTACTTATTTCAGACTCATTTCAGCCTGTAGCATGTCATAGTCATGAATTCATGTTGATTGATCTCAAATATTAGGTGCATCTGTTTAATTGTTCCTAAATCTTATACCTATTCTAACAATCCTTGACTTGGACTTGAAAGAAAATGAACTTCCAATATATCATTATTTTCTTAAATGCAAAGTTTACCAACCAATGGATTTATTAAATTGTTCAGAAGCCAAATATTAAAACGTGAGCCTTAACCAATGTATTTTAATTCTCACCTTTATACTCATGAATTAATTACAAGTTGTAACTGTTAGGTTGGAAAGGATGTTCATGAACGTATGCATTTGATATGCAACATGGACTTCATGGTATGGTGCATATTGCGGGATGCTTGATGGGGTAGGAGGTTTCATCTTGATCATGAAAATGACTCACAAATTTATATTTTAGTTGCGTTTGATCTGCTATGGGATTCTGAAATTTTAAGTTGAATTCCATACTGGTATCATCACTTTTGACTTCTGTTTTAGTAACTTGTTTGTTGTTTCTCAGGAACGGAAATCCTTTGATGAAAAATTTATGAAAACTGATACTGATCGATTAGTGGAGTTGATATCAGCAGCTCACAGTCTCGAGTTAAGCCCTTTGGTGGATCTTATTAGTCGAGCAATTGCTCGTATAATAGAAGGAAGTAGTAATGACGAGATACGTGAAATTTTTCGTGTTCCTGATGATCTCACTGAGGTACATATGATTTCAGGCAACTACTTTATATTTGAAATTTGATGTAAAAATAACTCAGCTGTGTCCTATTTTAGGAGGAGAAATTGGAGCCACTGAGAAATCCAACTAATAATCTTTACATCCGGTTATTAAATCAACATCTTGCTAGAAAAAGGAAAAACTTGAAGGAACAAAAGGAATTAAAGGTAATTGCATTCTGTTGAATACTTTTATGACTTCAGCTGTTATATTTTGTAAATTTAAATGCATCTCTAAAAGGTCAATTAACAGTGTCAACTATGTTTTTTCTTTCTTGATGATAAAAATTTATTTTTTCTTAAATTCAACCTATTTAAATGATACATGCCATTGCAGAATGTGGAACTTGAAAAGAAACAGGAGGATAAGCGTACAGTCGAGGAGCTTCTGGAACTTATTAATGGGAAAGATGAAGGTACCGTGAGCAGTTTTTTTGGCCTCCTAGATTTAGACTTATCTTCACACTAACTCAAAAATTTTCATATCTGTTTTGTTTCTTGTCTTCACCACCTATTGACTCTCTTTTAACTGTACAGCAGATTTCAGTACTTCTGATTTTTCAGTAGATTGTTGAATTGGCCTGATGAAGTACAGCAGATTTCAGTACTTCTGATTTTTCAGTAGATTGTTGAATTGGCCTGATGAAGTACAAGATTTCAGTTTTATTGTTTTAAACTTTTAATTGGATAATATGTTTTTTGTGAAAGTTTAACATTCAAAGATTTTCTTTTCTGTTTTATTTTAATGTGTTTGAAAGGCTAATATGATCTAATTTCTTTTTTGGTTTATCATAATGTGTCTTGACAAATTGTATAGGCCTCTATACTTCTGACATTCTTCAATGCATATAAGCAGTATATATTTGTATGCCACTGGCTCAGCAGATCTTGAATCAACCTGACCTGCTGACCTTGAGAAAGCTGGTTTGCGATGTAACCCTTCTCCTAAAGTTGCCTCTGCATGAGTCTCATATCTCTCAACCTCATCTAAACAAATTTGAGATGCTTTGAGCAAGGTGCAAAGCAAACAAAAACTTAGCAAGGTCAATATGAATTGCTTCCTTGCTTGTCTCTTCTAGTATAGTTCCTTCAATTTTCTAGATGGTACTCAAACTCTGGTGCCGTGATAAGATTTCTCGTTTGTGATTTGGTGACAGGATTTAAGTAATGTAAACAACATCTTTACTTATAGGGTTAAGGATGTTTATGTTTTCTCCCTAGACCTACATTGTCAGAAGCCTTGTGCGCTGGGTCAACCTGTTGTTCCTCCAATGTTCTAGACAGCTTATATAAGATCTTTGGTTGAGGAGAAAACTGTGCATCATTTATGCTAAGATTTTTTTCCTATAGGAAGATATTACATTGTGCCCAGTTGTCTCAGAAATGCCAGATCTGGGCCTTGGGTGGCTGACCATAAATCTTGCTCGGCTAGCCACCAAGGTGGCTGGTTCTGTTCATGGTAGCTGGCCCTTATAGGTGCCTTGTTCTTGATTGATCAGACATTTTTCAGTTGCAACTTGTTTACTACTACACTTCATGGCAGTTTCTCTGCATATATAACAACGGTCACCATATTATTCACCAAGAAAACCATATAAGTTCTGAACAGTATAGATACAAAAATTAATAGGAAGGGTTAGTGATTCTTATATATGCTTATTTACAAAAGATTGTTCATCAATTTATTGGCTTATGTCAGTGGTTATTCATTCTTGGATATGAGAGTGTCATGCTCCCTCAGAAGGAAAGAAGCATTGTATTTGGTGCATTTTAAGGTGCTGTGCAACTAGATCTCTTTCCAGACTCCAGAGCAAAGAAATTTTAAATAAGGCAGGCTTTGGTGCATTTTAGGTGCTGTGCAATTAGATTTCTTTCCAGACTCCAGAGTAAAGATTTTTAAATAAGGCTGGCTTGGGTTACTGCAGCGAGGTTGCTTCATTATGATTTGGGTTTAAGGTTCAAGAAACATGGAAATTATTTATCAACTTTGTGGTGCCTCCTATACTTTCTTTTGGCGGAAATGTGAATTGATTATCCTTTTATACAAAATGATGATAGATAAAATTGGAAAAGGGAGAGAAGGAATGTAGAAACAGTTAAAAGATAAGAAGGGAAAGAACGTTAAGGAAGCTAGGGGCCACCATGTTTTCATTCATGTCGTCTATTTTCTCTTGTTAATGTGAAATGGTTGGCTATAACATCCTACTTCGTATAGATCTACATTTTTTTTTTCTTGAGGATAGATTCCCTAAGTATTTTGACTATTGGCTTGTTAATGAAAGAGCATTTATGTTAAATATGTGGTAGAAATGGATGGTTGAAAAGCTTATTTACCTAATAAGAACGGCAAGACATTCCACTGATTGAACTGTGATTAAAGTTTCTAGCTGGACTGCAATTTTATGGCTTGCTTAGTTCAATGATTAGTTCTTCATTTCTTTGTTGTTTTGCTTTAGGATATCTTATTCTACTGTTAAACTGGCATATATCATCATGTTAATGTTTACTTGTACTGGTCACAATGTAATGTTGAAGTTTCTTTGACTGATGTTGCTTCCAAGGAGTTAATTTCGTCTAGGTTTCAGGTTGAATTTTTTATTCTAAACTAAACCCTGTTGATCATTACTGTGTGTGTGCACATTGCTGGAAAATTTTGAGTTTTTAGCATGTGTATAGGACTTACGTCAAGTGCCACTTTCCATTTTTCAACAGTAGGTGGAAATGGTTATCATTAGTTTTTACGTGTTGTATCGTGTTTTTCAGCAGATTTGAAATGTGTAAGAGCATCTAAATGTAAAAGGAAGAGTAAAAAAAGAAAGAATAAAGCACAGAGTTCTTCCGTAAATTATCTAAGTTGTCCAGATGTAAAGGTTAGTAACATCATCATTTATCCTCTGAAGAATTTGTGATAGCCACATCTCCCAGCTGCAGTGTAATTAATATTTGTTTTGTATTTCTAGTAAACAGCTACTATGTTTACATTATTGCAGGAAGTTGGTGTTGTTCTTCCTCCTATGAGAACTTCAGATGATGGTGCTGAAGATTTTTCCTGTACAGAAACTGAGTTCGATGATGATTTGGATCAAGAAAAGATGAGAGAAAATGACAGGTGAGATATCTTCAAATGTGTGCATAATTTAATGATTTCTTATTGCTTATTTGTTTCTTGCTGAAACTTCAATTCTAGTTAAGTAGAAAATTTTGCAACTTATATCAAAATAATTATCTCCTTTGTTTACAGATTAAAAACTAATGCTCTCCAGTAGCTAATAATTGAATTATGTAGTTGCTGCTATAAATACCAGTACTGTTTTATTCTAGCTGTCACCTTCTATTTTGGTGGAGTATTGGTGTGAGGTCTGTCATGACAAGGTTAGGTTGACACAATGGTTTGGTCTGGACTGGGAAAATTGGGAAACTTTTCTTGGAAAGTACCATATGTTGGTTGGTACATGACCAACAAATCTTGTGTGGAAAGATATAATTTATCACAAAAGTTTTGTTTCTACGTTGATATTGCTTTTTCTTAGTTCTAAAGGTTTATTTACATAAGCTAGTTAAACATATCAATCCTTCTTTACCTTCCGAATAGACCCATATCTTATTGGCAATACCATCTGTAAACTCCGTCAGTTTTCCGAGACATTGTGAACCTCAGCATATTTTCATTTGTGAGGCTATAATTTCTATTCTTATATTTATTCTGTAACTTCTGTGATAATTTACTATATGTTTGATCTTCATTATACTGATTATTAGTAGGTCATCACTTTTTTATTCATATTATATATGATTAAAAAATTTCACCTTTTTTGTATTCTTCTTGTATTAACTGTACCCCCACTCTTCTCACTTCAGAAGGTTTGTTTTGCCTTTCCCCTCAATTTTAATGTCCATTTGGCTATGAAAGTTATACCTTTTTACTAATAGCTTTTTAACTGCTTCATAGCCTTGCTCTCTTTTTGTTAACTGCTTTATTGATCTCATTGCTTCATTGCCAACCTTTCTTCTCCCCATCAAATCAATATCTCTAAATTATCCCAGACCTCCTTCCACAGTCTTTTATTGGCCATTACATTACTGATCTTGAGTTTCATGTTTCTTCCCTTTTCTATTATTAAGGTTTTGTATCATCTTTATATTTTTCTACTATCAAATATAGACTTTAAATGTTCATTATTAATTTTATTATACACATTGAATAACATTAATGTTTACTGAAGTTGCATTCATATACGTCACAACTATGTGAATATTCTATTCATCTGCCTAGAGAATAATAAATTTAATTAAAAATTATTACACTCAAATAGAATTAACTTACACATCTCCTTTTCAGGTATGCAGTAGTGACGGTAAGATAAAAGTAACAAAATTTAAAAATTCTCACTTCATAAACATTTACATGTACCTATCAAGTCTTTATTAGTGCCTGTTAGATTCCTATGCCTTCTAGTTTGTACCTAAACTGTTGTAATACTTCAGATGCTTTTGATTTTTTCGTCTTCGTATCCACTGTTGTTTGATGTTGATTCTCAAAACTCTTAAGAGTCTAGAGTCTGCAAAAATAGTATTTATTCAAAATTTGGTTTACTTTTACACTTTCTTAGGAATTTGACTAATTTGTGATGTACTATATGTTATTACACTTTTAGTGGTGGAAAGAAGTCCCAACCCAAATAGTTGGGGAATTGTGACTTATTGTTGTTGTTATTATGTGATACTAAGTGTGTGAAAAAAGTACATGAAAGAGGTACCATGAAGAAAGAAGCACACAAGGATTGTATACTTATGATATACAAACATTGTTGATTGTTAAACAAAAGCAGCTTGAGTCATATTGTGGAGATTATTCAGGTAATCGAAGGAAACAAACTAAAAGAACAATGAAAACATCTTTACGTAAAGAAGTGTTGTTATTTAGTAATCCACAAGAAATTGCAAGTACATGCAAAAAACAATGGACTGCTCTTCTCAGAAAACAGTTAACTAGCTAGATGCACTCCATGAAAACTTAACCTTTGACATATGCATATATCCACAGACCACATGCACTTACAGACTGAGAATATGAGTTATCATCAGAATTCATAATAGATCTAGATTCTATCTCATTCATTTACAACTTTGAGAATTTGTGTTCCTTTAACAAACTTGTTTCTAGGATGTAGTATTATTATCTGTAACTTGGCATTATCCATTGATGCAGGATAGTTGCAGAGTTTGCTAGGAGATTACATTTAATCGACTATCGTTAGTACATGAAAGACAAGTAGTTTCAGACTTGGGTATTCAGAGGTCTGCCTTATGCTTCCACTTTGGTTTCTCTTTATTTATCAGGTTATCATGCCGGATAATTTGTACTTCAAATTGTATCATGTTGGAATACTTAATAATATGCTAAAGGTAATATGTTCTTTCCAGATATATTAACATGTTTCTTCTATTTCAATATCTTTGATTTTGTCTCTCTCTTTTTTATATTTTTAGAACATTTTGAATTAGGTAAGGAAACCATGTGTTTTTTATAACTCCAGGTTTTTAAATAATGTTAAACATTTTAGTTCTATATTTTCTAATAATAAGTTCAAGTGGACTACTTTATGATAAAGATCGTGTCTTGTGCTTGAGTTTTGTTAATTATGTTGAAATCTTCATGTTATTTGATAAACATCTCCATCTGGTTCCGTCTTTGTCAGCTAAATATGTGTAGGTTTCCAAGTATTTAAATTACTTTGACTCCTCTGTTAGCTTCTTGGTAGTTATCCTAAAAGAATAATAACCTTCATCATAAGATGACGTTGGAAGTTGATGTATGACATGAATGACATGTGGAATGACCGAACGAGTATTAGATGTATTTGGAAGTTGATGTATGTGAATTTAGTTACGTTGGACAACAAATTATTTTTGTATTATAATACTCTAGATGATGAAATATCAATACCACCTATGTGGATGATGAAATATCAAAACCAGATCATGAAAGTATTGTGACTTTTTGTAGCATAAATAAGAATATGCTAAGAGGATGCACTATGCATGCTGAAATTTCTCTTTTTTTCACTTTTCTTTAAATTATAGAATTGTTAGTTGCACTAAAATTTTGTGAGCTTTCAGAGAATATGTAATGTAACTTGGTGGTGCCTTTTTTTTCCTGCCAAAATATTTTGTGGATTATAACTTGTTGACTTGTTTGAAAACTCCAATCTGGTAAACATGTGGTCAATTATGTTAATTTATTAAGTGGATTGTTGCCTCAAAAATAAGTACAAGGTATTGTTTAGATTATATATATGTATATATGTATATATATATATATGTATACACACACACACACACACACATATATATATATATATATATTCTTGGCGGTGTGGAGTGGGGGATACAATTGGTGTGCATAACATAATTTAGGTTTGTATATCGCAGAATTTCTAGGATGTCTGAATAATTCTATAGTTAATATTCATCCTGAAACACTCTTCAAAGGCATTACATGAAATCATGATCAACATTATAGAACAAGGTGCAACAGTGCAGTCGAACCAGAACTACTCCCAAGTGAAACTGCACCAGTAATTTTTTCAAGTAAAGGTCAAGTAGTATGTCCGGTAAGCTTTATCTGTGTACAATTAAAGTATGCTGCTTTGAGGGATCATTTACATTCTTCTTTAGTATTTCTCATCCATCTGGTAAAAATATTGCTTTCATTTAACTTTAATGTCCCTCATTATTGATATTGTTGAGGACTTAACTAGTCAAAACTAAAGCCTCCTGGAGCTTCTTTTTGAAGCTCTATCTTGCATTATAGGCAACAAGCTTTCTCTTGGGATCACGGATGCCGGATGCGTAAGAAATTGCAACTTTCCATATTTATGAGAGAAGGCACTTACCTTGCTTGACATGGTGCAGAAGCTGAAATCACCTTATTGGATTCTGTATTAGAGCAGATATGGTTGTCTGGTAGTTTGATTGTTGAGGGACATTATGGTATGAATGCTTGTCCAGTTTGACACCTGGAACTTCAATTTTGTTACTAAGCAATAAGGAGAATGGAGAAATAAAGAATATGAATACGTAGAGGAAAGCCAGGGCTTTAGTAAGCCCAACATGGTTGCTGTTTCAATTATGAACTTCAGAGAGAGAGAGAGAGGCCTTTCCTACAAATATGTGGGTCCAGTTTGGGTTCTGATTGGATATACATATTTAGGTACTTTTGAATAATATCTTCTCTTTATAGCCTACTAGGCTGTTGTGCAGCCGAGTTGGGGACTAATAGATGGCTCTTCATGGTATACATCAGGCACTGTTCCTATAGGGTCCTCAATGAAAATAATCATAATTCATACCAATTAAAAGATAAGGAAAACAATGTATCAGCATTGAAGCACAGGTTTGAGGCACCACTTGTATTGGAGTCAGCAAAATGAGAGTAAAAGGTCTAGAATTCTATATTTAGCAAAATGAGGAAAAGTGGTTGTATGGCTGATAGTATGGTGAAACATACTTGGAATGCATGTCTGTGCCATGATAGAAATGTATTTCTAGGATAAACTTCATTTTTTTCTTGAAAATCTTAAAAATCTACTTGTGAACTTTGATGCGTTTCTTTACCTTATATTATCTGATTCTTTACCTTCAGATCTGGACCAATTTGATTTGAGGCAGAACGGGATTGTAGAAGCAGCTCTTCTCCAAAAGAGGTTGGAGAATGCAGTGAGAATGTGCATTGCATGCAACACTTTGGCAGTGGTGGTGGTTGAAGGTGAACAGACGCTCTTTAAAAGAGCTAAGCTTGGCGTTATAATGCCTGTAAGTTGTTCGACTATTTACCGAAATGAGCAAATCATTATAGCCGACAACATGACTTGTAGAATTGTAATAGAAACCCGCATCTCGGGATGTTTAATTTCCATCGTTGAATGTTCGTCGAGCGTGAGGGATGCGTGGTTTATTTTGGTGCTGGACATGTGAAGGGCAAAATAGGAACTTAAGATCATATCGTTGACTTAGACCTAATAATCCAAAAATCTATATATATATAAATATATACATATATTTTAATGTTGGCTTTCATTTCACCAATGTTTATATGTTTGCCATAAAAGAAGTGTTAAATTTTTAAATGCCTTAAATATCTTTTATCATTTTCATCTACTATTTGATTTCACTTTTTAAACTTAAATTTAAAAGGATCTTAATTAGCAGTCTTGATTTATATTCTTATTAACTCTTATAGAATATTAATACTAAACCCAACTTATTTCCTGAATGTGTTTTATTTAAGTTGGGTCTGTCCCATTTCACGTAAGAATATATTTCATTTTGACCACAAATAATAAACTTTTCAGTTGGGTTGATGGTTGATCTTATAGAATTTGTGGTTAGTTTTGATTTCATTTTTTTTATTAGTATTACTATGCCTACTAATTATTTTCTACTTTTCAAGAATATTTGCATGGAAACATCTCAATACAACCCCAGCATTTGATGCACGAATCTTAAAAATGATTTCTTTGTTGCATATATCTGTAATTGAATTGCGGGTAGTCTTCGGTGAAACCATGTCAGCGTCAAGGAACGGTTGAGATGGCACAAGATTGGATGAGCGTTTACTCGAGGAAGACTTTTTGCATCGTTTCATTCGATTGTTTGTGTGGTTGGTTGGTTGTGAACTCGATTTGGATTGAATTTTATTAGAGGACAAAAAATCTAGTATCGTATTTTGATTTGAGCATAGTGAAAAGCCCACAATGCTTATCCTATATCCCGTTTTATTTCGAGAATAAAAAATACGGTACCGTATTTTACTTTTAGTCTCAAGCTTAAAAAAGAAAAACTCATATATCTTATATTTCGTTTTACTTCGTTATTGCAAAAGACCGCGTTAATGGTGCCTCCGATAAGACCAAGATTAGTAAATTGAAAACAAAAGATCAAATAAAATATTAAGTAATTTAATGCGGGATCCGATCAAGTCTCAGATCATTGCTTCAATCGATAGCTTAGTTATCATCGAGATATACGGTCTATCGGTCAATGTGTTGTTATTTTTGGATCGATCACTCTCCACATGTCACGTCTTCGAATATATTATTTGTGTTCCATTATGCTTTAAGAAAAACTTGTTTATACTTGAGCATAATGTCTATCTCAATACTTTGATGGTTGTTATCTATATCATAATTGGTTAAGTAGTGTCTTAAATAGAGATATCATGCGCTAGGGTGAGTCAAATGTTTTAAATATTTTTTAATATTTAGTAGATGAATTACGTAAACGAAAAGCTTTTGGAGCGTTAGCGTTTCGAACGTTTTCTTATCATAAACCAATATATTATGTACAAAAAAATTATTTGAACTATCATGTACTTTTAAATATATTTTTTATATTAGGGATGATCATAAATGAGAGAGACGTTTTAAGCACGTTCGATGTTTTGATATTTATATTTTGAATTGATACATTATATATAAGAGGAATATTTTAGATGAATCATTTGTTTAGTATGTTTTCTTATCCTACCACAAACGAACGTATCATTATCACTCTCTATATTTCCTTACATATCTCATTTCTTTACATCCAATATCCCATTTTAGGACAAAAAAAAAATCTCATATCTCGATAAAATCTCATATCTTATTTTCAATTTATTTATATAAAAGACGATATGGAGGGTTCATCTAGTAATATCCTTCTAACAATAAAATAAATTTCTATTAATCGAAGTGAAAAAGTCTTGTAAGAAATTCTTGTTAAAAAATGATTAGTAAGAACATACCTAAAAGACTATTTATAGTATTGGTTTTGTTCACATCATTACCAAATATTAGGCAACTTAATGAGAGATATTTCTCTGTCAATATCATACTGAAATGAAATATTTATTTGATGCTTCATCATCTTCCAATACAAAATGGCATGTCAGTCAGATCCCTTGTCATATTTTAATTGATTGTTCAATATAACTTTATATTATGTTCATATTACTTGCTCAATCTACAAGTAGTTTCACTTAATTCTTTTAGATAAGACAACATCTTATATATATATATATATATATATATATATATATATATATATATATATATATATATATATATATATATATATATATATATATATATATATATATATATATATATATATATCACGTGTAATGCTCGTGCAATGCTCGTGCGGTGTATTATATTGGACCGTTAGTGGAGCAGTAGACGAATGCTACTATCTGTGCGGGACTCACACCCGTGCTCTGGTCCGTGCATCGAATCCCTTGGCTCGGGCAGGGCATCCACAAAACCCTCCCCTCGGCTAAACCTCTCCGACCTTACCGATCCCTCGCCGACTTCTCCCCATCGATAGATCCATCGACGACAATGGGTACTTCGGTTCAGGTGACGCCTCTCTGCGGGGTCTACAGCGAGAACCCGTTGTGCTACTTGCTCTCCATCGATGGGTTCAACTTCCTAATGGACTGCGGATGGAACGACCACTTCGATCCAAACCTCCTCCAACCCCTCTCCAGGTATGATTTAATGTCGTCACTTCTCCTCCTAGGGTTCTCCCGCATTCTTTCTGATGGATTTCTAAGCATGTATTGTGGTCGGGAGAACTTCGTGATCAAATGTTCAAAGTAACGTTGCGGGATCCCCAGTTTAATTAAGGGACTGAGAGGTCTTTTACGTTCTAGGGATTTTTTGATGCACTTCAGATGCATCTAAAACTGAAAGTTGAAAGACTTTAAGGGCCTGAAATATCTGAGCTAAAACAAGGAGAAGAATAGCAAGAGGAATGTGAAACTGGCTTCGCCTACATAGTTGCTAAGGGGTCCATTGTATTACTCATAATCCCTTCGCCAATTTAGGGCATATATATCTTTCCAAGAAGGTGTCTTTCACACTAAAACATGTTTGTTCTTTCAGTGGTATCATGTCTTTTAAGATACATATTTGGATTTACTACAGTCAAAAGGTACTTCCCTCTGTGATAACTTTCAGTTCTTAATTTCAACTTCAGAAACACCAAATTCGGCATTATGCTTTTCCGAGCTCTAAATGTTGGCCAGACTTAAATGTGAGGACATCTTGTGACACCTTGAAAGGAATAGAAAGTTTAGTGACTCTCTTAGACTTGTATTTTACAAGATTTTAAGAGAAGTATATCTAGGTATATATAGGCCTTTATGACAAGTATGATGACTTAGTGCTACTTATAGCAGCAGATTTGGCACTGGTAGACTTATATATGGCTACTCATCCCATTGTTGTGTTGAAAGAGTAGGACCATGATGTTTCTAGGTCCATAAAATAGCAACATAACTAATAACAGCTGAAATGCTGATTTTGTAGCCTTCTGTCCAATTGGAGGTCACACGAATAAATATAAGTTCATTCCAGGGATCCTACTAGTGGTATTGCAAATACATTGACAACCAAAATATGTAAGAGGGGTATAGGAGAAAGAGACTAAGAATGTTTTTGCCTGTCTGTGTTCTTTGTAGGTGTGTATGTGACGGAGGGGTTCGCTGACCATTATAATACCCCTAAAGATTACATAAAGGGGTTTGCTGATTCTAACTAAGATTTTATAATGATGTAATGGTAAGGTTGTTTCTTTACAACCTGAGTGAGACGGATTTGAATTGTGGAAACAACCTATCTACTCATAAGGGTAAGGCCATGCATATTGACCTTTTTAGATCTCGCATTAGCCAGAGCCGTGCATTGGGTTTGCCCTTCATAGACTTTTCTTTTGAAACATACAATCTTTAACTGTAGTGCATTACAGGAATCGATCCTAGAGGAACCTTGACATATAGATGAGCTTATTAGTGAGATTAGGTTCTCCTATTATTCATTTATAACAGAGTCTACCAATTCAACAAACACAAAGATAGGAGCCAATTAATGGGATCTCTAGGATCTAGGTCGAAACAAACATAACAAAAGGAGGTAGACCCAACATCTTAAACAATTATTTCAATTAACTCAACCCAATGTCCATAACTTTGATGCATCATGATCATAGATTTCCTAATTTGTATGTGGCAGGTGTAACCTGTGCAAATGTGATAGAATTCTTTTTGGGACACTGAGTTGTATGGTGTTTATTCTGAAAGTTTTCTTTTTGTAGTAATAGTCTGGAAATTGTCAAAGAAAATCAACAAAAACCTCATTAATGTGCTGTAGCTTGTTGCAGAGGCTGGCTTATTGTTCTATTCTGGATTGTCTCTTAGCTGTATTGGAGCATGATCATCTGTATTCAATGAGAAAGAACAAAGACATGTTAGCTTCTACAATTTAGTAGTTTAAAACTTCTGCAAGTGATTGTTAAATGACAAAGTGAATCGATAGAATGTATCAATATAATATTTTAGCCAAATCATTAAAAATACATTTTTTTTGTGCAATTACTAAAATTTAAATTTGTCATTGATTTCAATTATCAGTGTATATAGTGCTTGAATAAGACTAAAATTCTTCCCACTTAGTATTTTCAGCCATGCTACCATCTCTTTTTTGTTTTCTGGCTAAAATAAAGAAGTATGACGTTTATTTCTTATAAACCAGAGGTTTCTTGTTCTTAGATCCTGGGAAGATGGATTCTTGCTTTCAATTAACTGTGTGACATTTGTGGAAAATTAAGTAATTTGACTATTCTAATTATTTTTAGCCCAACTCAACCTCTTTGGTGATTTCAGAATAAGAAGTTACTGCTTCAAAAACCAAATAGTTTCACAGAGATTAGTTTTCTTATGAGACCTGGAGAGAAGAAAAGAGAATAGTACTTGAAGCTCAGGAGTTAACAGCCTTGTGAATTAAAAAGCTAAACATGTGTTGGAATGTAAATCAACATAAAGATATCTGGAAAAACATACAACATAAAGTTTTTGCAATTTTATTTTTACAATGTTTCTTGTACATTTGCACATGACAAAATAGCTACACTATTTTTTGTCCATCTTTGGAACGTTGTTTGCTATTTTCCTGAGACCCTAAAGATGATTGTGGTTCTACTCACTAGAAAATGTTGCCTGAGAATGCAGGGTATCAACAAAAGTAGATGCTGTCTTACTTTCACATCCGGATGTTCTTCATCTAGGTGCTTTGCCATATGCCATGAAGCATCTTGGGTTAACTTCTCCAGTTTATTCAACAGAGCCTGTATATAGACTTGGTCTTTTGACCATGTACGATCACTACCTTTCCCGAAGAGTAAGTGCTCTCTCCAGATCAGAGATTTATTATCCACTACATCTCATAATGTCTCATCGATAGCTTCCTAAAATGTGCAGATCGTAGTTAAGAGGGTTGTTTCCTCCTTTTTGTGAAAAAAAAGATCAAATGTCTCAGTTTTTTCACTAAGAAAAACATTTTTGGTGGCTATGCCTATATCTATTTTTATTATCTCCGAATGTGATGTCTACTAGAAAAGGATGCCTGTATAATAAAGTTCCATGTTTGTCTGTTTGAATAACATGCTTCTTATGCATGCTCTTTATAAGTGAATGAATACTCATTAGTTTAGATAATAATTTTGTCTTTGAATATGCTAAGTTAAAGAGTGTTGTAATATGATTCAGTACTTAGCATGTTAGAACTATGGGTGCCTATTAGTTTGACTTGAGTTCCATGTCTATGCATTGACATTATACAATAATATCATTGTACAATTTTATGTCTCTATTTGTTACATTACGAGATTCTGAAACATAGAGTTCCCTGAAGCAGTGTTGTAAAAACATGAAAAGAGGTGAAACCATATCCTGTATCATTTGGGGCCTGGAAGCTTCACAAAGGCATGCTAAAGTTACAATCTTTGTGGCTTGTGCACTTTGACTAATGGCTCATGTGATGAAAGATGCTTGTTTTATTAGTTTTCCTTTATCCCTTCTTAGACTATGAAAAATATTCATGTTATCTATAAAGGCATACAAATTACTTGCCAGAGCCATTTGTGAAGGTCAAGTGTCTGAGGGAAAAAGTGAGGTTATAATTCCAACTTTAACATGATTTCTTTCTCTTCCTTTCTATTCTTCTCCTTGTCTTAATGTCCAGTTGCTGATTTTTGTACTTCTTTTCCTTTTGTTTCTTGTTCTCTTACTTCTTTTTCTACCCATCCCATCTTCCTCTTCCTAATTGCAAATCACCCTTTGTTATTGTTTTTTTGGTTCTTCTTGATGCTCTATCCTCAAATGCTGCAGCTATGCCTGTCACCACTTGCCAGTATGTACCATGCCAATGTGATCCTTTGGTATACATGCTAAGTGTGGAGGCATGCCAACAAAGAAATTTGATGTAAGGCACTTCTGATGCATAATACATGAGGTAATGTACAATACTCAAGAGTATAGAGGCACACTTGTATTCACTGTCAAAATCAGTATCTTCTTTGTACATGCTACATAGCATTCTTGCATTTTCAGAAACTTCCGAGCATGCAGATGGAGTGCTTGCAAAACCTTTGAATGGTACTGTCTCAAGTTCAAAATTAATATTAAGAATCTCCTGTAGTGACAGAGATGTAAGATTCCTTTATTTACAAGACTCATTCATAATAGTTAAATTCATTAGCTTCATGATGTATGATGAGTGGTAACAGATTTTTTTCTTGATAATAGAAGAACCAAAAAGAGAGTAATTGAAAAATAATAGGAAGACAAAGGGAAAACTACCAAACTTGCTCATGCACAAGGAGTGAACCCCTAGGATGAAAGCCTAGCACCTCCGCACGTTTGACTCGCGGATGATGGAATTATACCATCGGAAACATAATTGTGGGCTCGCACCATTCACACATAAGGTGGGAAAAAACATGATTCTTTGATTCATCTGTAATCCATGCATTACAATGTTCTATCCCCTTTTTATAGGCTCAAGTACAAGAATAAAAAGGAAATTACAGAAATAAGAAAAATTACAATGACATCAAATCAAATATATGATTTGTTCTTTCCTTCGAAGAAGATAATATTCTTGACTTGATTTGAAGGACAACCTTCGTTTGTTTGATGATATTATTTATTGATAGACTTCCATATTTGTAGGGATGAATTTTTAAAATCTTCCATCAAGATTTGCAATTTTCAATCAATAACGAATTTGATTTCTTCCACTCTTTTCTGCATTTGTTTCATTTTTCTTCACCTTGAGTAGATGTTATCATCTGACAACTTATGACATATGCAAAATACCTCTAACTAATAAAATTTATTCAAATAACATATAAACTAAATGGCTCCTGCATCACTTCAGTTTTCCTTCACTAATTGATGAAGGAAACAAATATGGTTGATGAGTTTTTGTGGACACTTGTTACTCCTGTCTGCAAGAAGAAATAAATCTTAATAGATAATTTGTCTATGCCATATTTTTCCATAGGTTTATCTGATATGTGATTTCAACATACATACAACAAAGCTAATTCAGAAAAAAGGAAAAGAAATTTGATGTTGTTTATGTTTGGGGTCTATTGCTTGTTTGATATGACTTTCCTGCATGATGTGCAATATTAACATGCCAAAGTTTTCCTTTCTTGATCTCTTTTTTTTTTACATGTTTATCTTTTGAATCTCAATATTGTATTCCCTGCTACATGTTAAGCACTTTTGGTCTTGTTTGCAGCTGTTAATTCTATTAGTTATACGTTTCCCTTTTACTCATTTGCAGCAAATCTCGGATTTTGACTTGTTCACGCTGGATGACATTGATACTGCCTTCCAAAATGTTACTAGGCTCACATACTCCCAGAGTTGTCATCTTTCTGGTATTAATCAAAACAGTTTTATGTTCAACCTTATGAATGGAAGAGATGTCACTGATATGTTTGGTTATAGATAAAGGAGAGGGTATTGTTATTGCTCCCCATGTGACGGGACATCTTCTGGGAGGTACAGTCTGGAAGATAACAAAGGATGGGGAGGATGTGGTCTATGCTGTTGACTTTAATCATCGGAAAGAGCGGTAATATGGTGCATTCTCTTGATTCTTGTGTGAAATAAAGATATAGGCAAAACAGTTTTTGGAGTATAAATTAGCTAACTGATTTAGTTTGTTAGTCACTTGAACGGCACTGTTCTGGAGTCTTTTGTGCGGCCAGCTGTTCTGATAACAGATGCTTATAATGCTTTGAACAATCAGCTCTACAAACGTCAAAGGGATCAAGAGTTCATTGGTATCTTTCTCATCAATGCCACCTGATAGAATTATCTTCTTTTATAGTTCGCTATACACCATCTGAAGTGGTAGTACTTGAAAGTTGAAACCTAGTTTGTGATTAAAGCAAAAAATGGGGACATATTCATTTTTCATATTTTTGTATTTCTTTCGAGTTAATTGCTACATTCTTCCTTTTAAACACGCGTTAAAGTTGCTTTCAATTTTTACTAGTGAAATAGTCTTGAAAATGCACTACTATGAGGTGTGGTATCTACCAGTCCATAATTTCTGGAATGACTGGTCTGATGATGTTTGAACATGTTGTATTCATGATAGCCCAGATATGCAATACATTCTAGAGGTAAAATACCAGCTTTAGGTGATTTGGTGTGAATAACTATTATTGTATGTATGTGGCCCTTATTGATCGAAGTTTAAATATTGTACATGTTAAACAATTTCTGGAACGATTGGTCTGATGATGTTTGAACATGTTATATTCATGATAGCCCAGACATGCAATACACTCTAGAGGTAAAAAATCAACTTTAGGTGATTTGGTGTGAATCCCTATTATTGTATTTATGTGGCCCTTATTGATCGAACTTTAAATATGGTACATGTTAAACAATTTTCTTGCAACTCGTGGCCTGTCACTTTTGTCATTTCCTATATAATAATTCCTTGATCTACTTAAATATTTTTCTAAGGTAATCTATTTCTCTTTTTACTTCAGAGGCAATACTAAAGGCCCTGAGGGCAGATGGAAATGTACTGCTTCCAGTTGAGACCGCAGGAAGAGCACTGGAACTTATTTTGATATTGGAACATGTTAGTCACTCTTTCGAATTCCTATTGTCTATCTGCTTTAGTTTGACGGTTTTTTAACATCCAATGTTGTGTGAGTGCAGTATTGGGCACAGCAGCATTTAAGTTTTCCTATTTTCTTTCTGACAAATGTGGCCACGAGTACAATTGACTATGTGAAGAGTTTCCTTGAGTGGATGAGTGATTCTATTGCAAAATCATTCGAACATACTCGTGATAATGCCTTCTTATTGAAGTAAGCTTTCTTTTAGATCATGGAACCAAATTTGTCATTAGTTGTTGAAAATTGATCTGCATGTAATACATTCATCTTTAATCATGTTATCCTTCTGGTCCAGTTCTCTGTGGTAAAATTTTCTACGATAACACATGCATGAATGTACATGAGATTTTTTAATACCATGTTTTAAATATGCTGCTACAATCTTCTACTTAGCAAACAATAAGAGGAGTAAAGGCTAAGTACATTATGATGTTCTAAACTTTATCATTCTCCTTTTATAGAAATATGAATTGTGACACCATGTTTGCTATATTTGAAAAATAGAGGAGTTTGTGACTCTGTAAGAAAATTAATAAATAATATACTACTTGGCACTATTTGTCTGACCAAAAGATACAAGCTTATGATTAAATAGAGAAGGTGAAATAAGAGGTTTAACACATCAATTATGCCAAGGTTTCAGGATCGAGATCGGCCAAGACTGATGTGGTTGAGATTGGCTGAATTGAGTTTGTTGGGCTGGGAGCAGCCAAGAATATAGGGATGATAAAAAAATGAAAAATCATTAACATTAGCAAAAAAACATTAATTTGTGATTGAAAAACATGTTACAGATGATTTTTTGCCTTCATATTCTATAAGATCTCCAGATTTATAGAAATATAAAAGATAATGATGAAGAATAATGGAGATAACCTTTTAGAAAATAACTATGATATATGTATTATGAATTAAATATTATACATGTCATGCAAATATAGTATTGTAATAAGTTACATGCACATTGTGGCATCACATAATGAATGACAAATAAAAAATAATGTTCTTTTAGAAGAGAGCACTTGTTAGATTCATGATTTCTTCCTCATCTCATGGCATCTCCACTCTCTATCATGTCTATATTCCCTTTCAGATTAGTCAATTTTATCTGAATTCTAGCATTAAGCTGAATAATTGGACAAAATCAGATTGGTCATGGTCGATACCAATCTGGATCAGGTGATTTATTTTAGAATCGGCTGATATGGTGAACTATGATTTGTGCCTTGTAATTTTCTGTAATATGGATGCAATAACATCCAATTGAAGATTAATTCCTGAGTATTCAAGTTGATTAAAGATTCATCATCGTGGGCTTGCTAATTGGTCTTGTTTCTTACTGTTTGAATGAATTAAGATCAGAAAATAACCAAAAATGAAAGTGATTAGTTGAGAACTATTTCTTATAAATAGATATGATTGTTTATCTGGAAGATAAGTCAAGCCAAGCATCCGAAAGATAGCTTCTAATAAGTTTCCTGATGGAACCTATTTCTGATTGCAAATACTTGCTTAAAGTACAAAACCTTCATAAAATTTAACAGATCGAATATATGTGCTATTGTTTAATGATATATAAATGGGAGGAGGAAGTATTATTTAGAGATTTTAGATGTTTTTTATGTTTTATTTAATACATTCCCTTTCTCATGAAAACTATAAATTTAGAGAGGTAAGTTAACAATATAACCTCAGTTGATAAGTGCAATGAGTAATTCTTTTCTCTTATAAAGTCGGTTACCATGTAGATGTCACCATAGAAAAGAAACCAATCTCCAATATTCCATGGTAGATATTTTTTTTTCTCCTTATGAAAGGTTCTTCCAAACTGAATAGAAAATTCATTTATAAAATATAGAAGATGGAATATAATGCTATGTTTTAATCACATTTGAAAGCGGTGATAGTTTAGACATAAATTGTTCTGGTTATTAACATTTCTTTGCCATTATGTTTTGGAGTGGTTAAATTGATAGGGAGCTTTATGACATTTCTTGGTGAACGTATGACTGCAACAATAATAGTGGTGGTAATGCAAGATGGAAGCGAGGATGATGGTGATGGTCATGATGCTGCAGTTTTTAGAAATATATGCTGATGTGCTAGTGAGGTTGGTGGTGGTTGTGGTGATAAAGGAGGTTGCCTTTGATGTTCTAAATATTAAAAAAAAGAGTTTTAAGAAATATTTAAAATTTATTACAGTTTAAGAAGCAATAAAAAGAAAACCATCAGACATATTTTGTTTCAGAATCAGTGCTTCTTAATTATGACATATGAGTATAAAAAAGAGATGAGAATAGTTGTACTAAAGGGGGACTTAGCATTGCTATTAACTTTCTACTTCTCATTAGATGCTTTTTTAGACAGTCTTGTCTTTTCTTGTGGCCTCCACCCGGAAGTTAAGTAGAAACACCCAAAATGTTTCAGTTTCTTGAATAATGTGTTCCCAATTGATTTTAACAAGTTGATCCAGGAACTGGGTATTTATTTTGGATTGTCATGCCTTATTTTCTTACAAACATAACAAACAAAAGGATGGGCAAATTACTTCATAATTGGAATAAGGAATTTTTTTACACTGTAGAAATTGAACTGAGATAAGGACATGTAGCAGATGATTTTGAGAGAATCTTTTGTTGACAACAGTCTTTAAGAGTCTCATACTAGATCCTTTTGTTTTGAACAAAACATATTGTGCATTATTATTAGGAGTCTAATACTTCTAAGCTCTAACCATATTCAGCTAATTCTAGATCAATGAACCTAACCATTATTATCTAGAAATTATTCTCTTTAGCATAAATATAGTTTTGAGTTAACAATTGATGCTGATGTCAAGTCATTATTGTGCATGGATTATTTGGAGAGGTCCGACTCATTAAAGTTCCTGGATTTGCTACCTGAACTTGAAAACCTTATTATGCTCATAGCCTGTGGATGGCTAGTATCCAAATTCTAAATTTTCAATGTCAATCTGGTGGTTATTTTTTACTCTTAGGGTTGCATTTTTAACTGTATATCTGAGAGGAGAATTAGTTTTGGACCTCGGTGAGTTTTCAATCATGCTAGTGACCAGTGACCTTGTTATTAGTGCTGTGGTTATATTCATCAGTACATAACACTTCACTTCATTACCATTTAGGATTTAATTGGATCACTTGTAGATGGAAATTTTGAACCTTTTTTTACGATAGTTGTTATTGATCCCTTATGCAAGAAGATGATGGACATGAATATAGGACTGAAGGCAGGGCATATAAACAGAGTTAATTAAATCCCTAATAGTTCTCTTTCTTCTTAAACTTCCATTCAATATTTTTCGACTGATGAACCCGTTTAACTCACCTTTGTCAACCGCATTCACATATTCATTGTTGACAGAAAATGTATGTGTATAAGGAAGACTTGTGGTTTGTTTTTAATCTAGCAATACACTTGACTTTTCCAGAGACAGGGAACATATGCTTTGCTAGGTCACCCACTGTTTGGCCGTCTTGTCACGGACTTAGCTAGTTTTGCCTAAGTCATGCGGCACCCTTGTGTGTCCGTCCGCAAAGGTCAGCCTCCCCGAAACCTCCCATGGTCCCTTAGGACCTACAAAAGAGAAAACGGGTTAGAGAAAGCGCTTCACTCGGGATCCACAAGCAAACATTTCCGAAAACACTTCATAGATAATGCAAATTACAAACAGACTTTACAAGCTTTGAACGGTTGCACAACAAAGGGTCAAAATGGTCCACTACAGACCGAATATCTCTCACAAGTGTCCACATGACATAACCTATCTCTCACAAGTGTCCACATGACATAACATTTATTTATAAGCCTAAGAAGACCATCAAACCCAACTAAAATGAGGCTGTGAAGCTTTCGACCGTTCCTCTACATGCTGTGCAAAGCATGAACAAACAAAAAGACACGGACATACATAAGTATTACATTAAATATCCTGTTTAGAACTTTGTCTGTGACAGTTTGCCCAATACTGATGGCAGTCTGAGCACTTAATTGATATTGACTTGAAAAAGAGATTGTTTTGGTGTGCATTGTTCTTTGTCACATCAAATAAGGCATACAAAAAAACTAAAACATACAACACATATACAGCTTCATTTATAGAAGATTTTAGTTTATATTATAAGACTAAAATAGAATCGATGAGACAGACTATCATCTTTAATTTGTTTATTTTGTCAATTCAGCTAATGAGCAATAATAAATTTCAGCTTATAGCAGTTATACTTTTTTAATAGTTTCTAATATCTTTTACTTATAGGCATGTCAACCTTATAATCAATAAGAGTGAGCTTGAGAAAATTGCTGAGGTTCCAAAGGTATGTTTTTCTATTAATTGTCCAGTGGATGATTTCTATTCAGAGAGGAAGTTAATGTGCCTTTTCTAGGTTGTTCTAGCATCGATGGCCAGTTTGGAGGTAGGTTTCTCACATGACATATTTGTTGAATGGGCAACTGAAGCAAAGAACCTGGTGCTTTTCACTGAAAAAGGCCAGGTACATTGTCTTGACCACTGCAGACTGTTGATTATTGTGTGCTTTATTGCTGGTTTTACAAAAAGTTCCAGCAAGATTGAATATACTGGGTTAGTAGGATAGGTAATTGTGATATCAAAGAGTTGAATGATTCTTGACTGTTCTACTAATTTGATGCTTGTTTTGCTACTTTATGCATATTTTTGTCACATGTTTTTTCAGTTGAATTTCTAATTATGCACATATATGGTTTTGTATGTTGCATAATCTCTGACTTCCAAGTTCTATAAATCGCTGACTTGCATATGTTGTATTTGTAATTCTTTGCTTTCCCTATTATATTTCAGTTTGGCACACTTGCTCGCATGCTACAAGTTGATCCACCTCCCAAAGCCGTAAAGGTTACTTTGAGCAAGAGGGTTCCTTTAGTTGGTGATGAGTTAAAAGCTTATGAAGAAGAGCAAAATCGAATAAAAAAAGAAGAAGCCTTGAAAGTTACTCTCAGCAAAGAGGAGGAACTAAGGGCATCTCATGGATCAGATGCTAATGTAGCTGATCCAATGGTGATTGATGTTAGCTCATCACATATTTCCAGTGGTATGGCTATCTTAATTCTGCAATTATTGTTCATCCCCCTTTATCCTTTTGTCAAGTACTGTAATCTGTCTTATGTCTAGCCAATATTATTTATTTGTATGGATGTTCATTGTTACATGCACTCTAACCTTTGGTAAATATCTGTTTTGATATTGGAGGTGACTGCATTTGCATCTGAACTATGGTGCAGCAGGAAGATTCTTATGCAATTTTATATTCTCAGCAAGTACTAGAGATTATTAGCTAGTGTATCTTTTTGTCTCCATTGCCTATATATATATATATACTAGATCTATAAATTACATGAAATGCCACTGATAGTGATTGGTAAAAAACTTCAAACATGTTAAAAGTTGATTCTAAATAATGTAAAGTGGCTGTTTTGAAGTCATCAAACAATCTGTACTCTGTACCCATAGTCCGGTTTGGCTCTTACCTAAATCTTCTGTCAGTAGGTACTAGACACCAGATTCAATGGGTTGTCATATTTTCAAGGTTTTTATTGGATCTGCAGCAAGCTATATTAATTTCAGATCTTGTTATTTTGGGAGAAGTATTCGATGATGATCTGCTATGGTCATAGTGCATATGCAGTTGTCTTCATTATGCTCATACCACTATTATTCCGTTCTTATGTAGGACTTAGGATCCTCTAACATGTGGTTTGTTTTGCAATGAACCTTTTAGCCTCTGGTTCACGTTCCAGTGGGCATCTGGACATTTTCATTGATGGATTTATCCCTCCGGCTACAAGTGTTGCCCCAATGTTTCCATTCTTCGAGACAAAAGCTGAATGGGATGACTATGGTGAGGTTATCAATCCTGATGACTACATAATGAAGGAAGAAGACCAGGATCAAACATTAATGCAGGTAAGTTTCAACAGATCAAGCAGGTTGGATAGGGGGTTATTTGGACAATTCTGAAAAATATTATCATATGCATCATCGTGTCAGCTCAGTGCATAAAATTTTTCATGTTCTTATTTTCTTCAATATTCTTGGTTTAGCTTTATAATTTTAATCTCTTTTTCTTGAACTTGATGTTGCATTCTTTCTTATTATAAGATTGCTTTATAACAACTAAGTTCCACTGGCTCATTTAAGTAGAAATATCTGGTTCTTTTCTGATTTTGACTTTTCAAGGTTTTTCTACTCATTGATTTCCTTCTAGATTTATGTCCTTATATCTCGAGTTAACTCTTTTGAATTTGACCATCTAAAGACTCTTTAATAAGAAAGTGTTATCATGACTTTCTTTTGTTGAATCTAATCGGCTTAGTTAACAGTTATGAGTTGGTTGAAGTAGTGACTCTCCTAATTTTGTGGCTTTAGTTTGTTGGTTACAATGATTACTTTGCTGTCTGTAGGGAGATCTCGATGGTAAACTCGAGGAAGGCTCAGCACATCTACTCCTTGATTCAGCTCCTTCTAAAGTCATTTCAAATGAAATAACGGTACACCCTCCTTACTGTTATTTAATTTATTAATTTATGTGTCTGGACATGCTATTTCACTAATAGTTCTGCATTTATGTGGTTAAAACTAGTAAGTCTTGATGGCCTTAGCATCTGACTGATGCTTTTCTTGATATTGTGGGAAAGAATGCGTGTAAGTTACCCAAAGTTGCATCCAGAACTTGTTTTCTTTTTTTTCCATTGTCGCAAACTATATTCCTTGTAGTTTTGAGGAGGCATGATCTTGAACCTAGTTTGTTTTTAATGAATAAAGTTCATCTCTTTGATGTGTTGGAGGAATTGATTTTAGCTTCATGGAACAATTGGATCCTTGGACATCTTGCTTCTATAACTATATATCTTATATATATAATCATTACCCAGATAGGCATTCTCTTTTTTTTCCTTTGTTGGAGTATACTTCTTCAGTTATGAATGATTGTGCTTTTTAAGAAGTTTGATGACCATATATGGAGTGTTTTCAAAATGGTTAACTAATTTGGTACGGAAGTTATTTGATAATAAATAAGACCATCAGACTATCTCTATCTAAGAAATGCTTTCATTCAAACAATAGGAGTAACTCCTATAGAAGATAAAACAAGAGAGGCTTATCTAAACATGAAGTTGATCACAGATAGTTGGGACATTACTATTTGTTATTGTTTCAAAATATTATTCTTGTTAGGGTTTTGAATCTATTTCTTCTAATTTTGTTTTTGGTGGCTTTTGCAAATTTTAGCCTTGTAACTTCTGTGTTTTTATCAACATGTTGCTTTTTCATGTTGATCATGGTATTGTGAAGAAGTTGACAAAGTGGGGATCAGTGCCAATAAATTAGAGGACTCCTGCTTTCTTAAACCCTAAAATAGGCTCAATAAACCAAGTTTGAAGATTTCTTCAAGTTTCATGATTTGACTCATGAAGTCATATAATGATTTCCCATACTGAGGCCTTCTTCTAGAGATGATTTTGTTGATTGCTCCTTTTATGATTCTGACTTCCATTCATGTAGATTACATATTGAAACTTTCTCTTGTTATTTCAGGTGCAAGTTAAGTGTGGATTGACTTATATGGATTTTGAAGGTCGGTCTGATGGACGCTCTGTTAAATCAATCATATCTCATGTGGCTCCCTTGAAACTTGTATGTCACAAAAGCTTTGAGAAACAAGTTTTATTTCTATCATTATCTAAGATCTTCATTTCATGATGTCATCATTTTCTGCTGCAATTTATTTTGTGTTCTCATTATGTACATTGGAAAAATTCAGTGACTAAAAGATTTATGAATTGTTATTTTAGGTTTTAGTACATGGATCAGCAGAAGCCACTGAGCATTTGAAACAACACTGCATAAAACATGTTTGCCCCCATGTTTATGCTCCGCATATTGAAGAAACAATTGATGTTACCTCTGATTTGTGTGCTTATAAGGTAAACATCCTGCATAAGTTTTTTTTTCTTTTCCAGGGTAGTGTGGATTTTTTATTTTATTTCTTTGTTTTGTTTTTTATTTTTATTTTTTTTGGGGTGGGGGAGGGGGGGAGGGGTGTAGTGCAAATTGTAGCTGATTATAGTTTATATAGAATCTCAAATCTAATGCTTTATTTGCTTTTCATATGAAAACAGGTGCAGCTTTCAGAGAGGCTAATGAGTAATGTTCTTCTTAAGAAGGTGAGGATGTCATATGCTATTCTGAGCCATTGTCCTTACCTTTCCTTAATACTAGTTAAGCATATTTTTTTGTCTTCCTGATGCTCAATGGTTTCAATCTTTGTGGTAAATGATGCTTTCAGGAAACTAAAGGCACTGAATACTTAAATTTGATTGAAATTGTATTAATCTTATTAATTTTTTGGGGGCAAAGTTAATAGCAGTTAAACTGATCCTGTTAGAACAGTAGCAGTTGTTGCTTGAGCTCACTGCATTGACTAAAAGAGGGTATGGTTCAGGTTAAAAACTAGGTCGCAGAGTTGTGTGCTTTCTGTTCATCATCTTGGGGAGAAAAATAAAATATTTGTTGGCAGTTGTCTGATAACATTGAACTTCCTCGACAGTGAATCTAAAAAGTGAATTCATCTCCTTTTTAGGAAGATGGAGGGTGACTTATTAAGAGTTTTTCTAGTTAAATATTTATTTCCTTTGGGCCGAGTTTTGAGTGAAAACAGAACTTGATGAGTCTGGGGCAACTATCCTGCTCTTTGATATCCTAGAGCTGGACGATCAAGTGTTAGTAACTTTGTGGGTTCTGTTACGTTATTTTGGGGATGATAAGCCGTTGTTTATATAAGGATAGTACACTGGACATGAATGTAAAATATGCTTTGTGGTTGTATGAAATGGGTGCATTCCTTTTTTGCGTATCTGTTCAAGTTCATTATCATGCAAATATATCGCTGCCTGCTTTATGGTAGATCTAAAAGTTGTGCTGCCTCATCAATCTCGAGTTTGACGACTTGTGAACATTCAGTGTCCACTTATCTTTAATGATTAATGCAATTAAATTCTCTGAAAATTGCTAACGCTTACAGCTGGGTGACTATGAGATTGCATGGGTTGATGCTGAAGTTGGAAAGACCAATGACATGCTCACTCTCCTTCCACTTTCTTCAGCTCCTCCAACCCACAAATCTGTTCTCATAGGAGACCTGAAACTGGCAGATTTCAAGCAGTTCCTTGCTAGCCAAGGTGTCCAGGTATACCCGTGCCCTTTTCTGTGACTTTGAGAAGAAAATTTGATGTGATGAATCTTGAAAAGTTTCCAGTCTGCCACCATATTACGATCGTAAAAGCCTCATAAATTGGGGATAAACCTATTATGGAAAATGCCACTCAGCCTCGGGTGCCTGACAACATGAATCCGCATAACCAACTGAAGTTTTTAAAGCATTTCTTGAGCCATTTTTCACTGTTATACCTCGAAACATTTTGCTTCAGGTAGAATTCACTGGGGGTGCCCTTCGCTGCGGCGAGCATGTAACTCTGCGCAAGATAAGTGATGCCAGCCAGAAGGTGAGCAACAAATCTTATCTTATGCGTTTGATGATTTGGTTCCGAAATCTAGTGACCTATTTAGACATCATGTGGTGAGCGCACAATTTATATGTTTCAAGTTTGAATTCAGCGCAAGAGAGTAAACTTATTAAAGAAATTAGTTAAAGAAAAGCCTTAACGTCAAAACCGAGCTGTGTGTAAGCCCTCAATTTTGTTCTTTTGACAACTTGAGTTTTGTTTTGCAGGGTGGGACTGGTGGTCAGCAAATTCTCATAGAAGGCCCATTGACAGAAGAGTACTACAAGATACGCAAGCATCTTTATTCCCAGTTCTACTTGCTGTAAGTTTGGCACGACTGAGTATGTTTCACAAGTAATGTATTCACAGTTTTACTTGTAATTCTTAGGAAATCGCTGCAGCATATGATCGATCTAATTTTGGTGATCATTCATGTTTAATCTCAATATAACATGTGGAATGAGTAATCTTGTGTGTAGAAAATCTTCTCAATTATTATTATTATTATTATCATTATCGTCATCGTCATCATCTCTTCATCATCATGTCGTTTTTATTTTTACCATTTTCTTCAACAATTTCTTTATTATCATCAACAATATTATTACAAAATCACCAATGACAATTTTGCATTAATTAAAACATTTCACTGGATATATAGAGAAATTTCATGGTGTGAGGGAAGGTTTTAAGTGAAAATAAAAATAAATTTCTTATTGTTAAAAAAAAGTCTTCCTTCATAACACATTAAACGACATTACCAACAATAATGAATAATTTATCAAATTATGTCTCTCATAATCTTTTTTACCTTATAATGTCAGTTATAATTATTTTTATTTGGGAGCTTCTCTTTGTTTTTTATACAAATATCAGTTTTGTCCATTGAATATGTTTGGACCAACGAATTGGTTCAAGTTAAATCCCTAATCCCTCTTCTCTATCTTTTGCTTTCATTGGTTCTTTCTCATGTCTCTTGTTTTTCGTTCATATAATATATAATAACAATAATAATAAAATTATAAGTCTAATTTTTTTTGGTCGATTATATAAATTTTTTATCATTATTGATATTAATAAAAAGTTATTTATTTAATTAAATTTAAAGTATTTAAATTTTTATTTATAGTTTCTAAAATCTTTTTAGGTACGTGTTCATATTATTTTAAAGCGTTATCTAGTTGTTTACAAATAAAAATATTTATTTTTTATAATAACTCTATAGATCTACATCTTGACAATATAAATTTTTTTATACATTGTTTATTAACTATATAACACTCAAATATATTAAGTATTATTGATCTCATAATTATTTTATAAAATTTAAATTTTGATAACTAATTATCATAAAATTCATCAAAGATGATAAAAAAAATATTACTAATAATATTATAATGATTTCTTAGAAGAGTAGCGAAAGTTTGAGATGTTGGGTCGAAGTTGATAGAATTGCACTCGAAAATGAATTAAGATATGTTTATTTATAAAAAAATATTAAAAAAATAATTTTCAATGGAGTTGAAGGGCAAAGGAGGAGGTCCGACATTAGAGGTAATTTGGGGATACATGTCTATACCGGATCAAAGTCAAACGAGATCACTTTAACAAATAAATAAATAAATTATAAAATAGGGGTAAGTAAAAACAATTATGAGTGGCATCCTCTAGAAAGAAAAAGACCCCAATAGTGAAAAATTTTCCCAATAAATTACCCAAAAATAATAATATAAGATAAGTTAATTACCATGCGGGAAAGGAGAGACTTGTGCGGTAAGTCTGTATGATGGCCGAGTCCAAAGACCGGTCGGGGCCGTTAGGTTCGTGATCCGAGGACGTACCTCTCTTGATCCTTCATATCAACGGTCGTGATCTGTTCGATCAAAAAGGATCTACAGCCCCTATCCACGGTGGTTCCCGCCAATAGAATGATTATAAAATCCCTAACCTGCTGTTGCTCCTTTCGTGGCGATCAGCTCCGTCCTCCACCACAACCCCTAATCCTTCCCGCCGGAGAGATGGAAAGCATCGTCAAATCGAAGGCCTCCTGCGGTGGAACCCCCGGCGGGGCGGGAAACCTTGTCCTCATCCTCGACTACGGCTCCCAGTACACGCACCTCATCACCCGCCGAATCCGGCTCCATCGCCAAGCTGAGGCCTCGCGCCGTCGTCCTCTCCGGCGGCCCCCACTCCGTCCACGTCGCCGGAGCACCCTCGTTCCCCGACGGATTCATCGAGTACGCTGAGGAGAACGGCGTGTTCGTGCTCGGCATCTGCTACGGGATGCAGTTGATCGTCCAGAAGCTCGGGGGAAAGGTCGCCGTCGGGTAGAGGCAGGAGTATGGTAAGATGGAGATAGCGGTGGCCGAGGGCGAGTGGGGACTTTATGGGTCGGAGGCCATCGGTGGGCATCAGACCGTGTGGATGAGCCACGGCGATGAGGCAGTGAAGTTGCCGAAGGGTTTCTCAGTGGTCGCGAGGAGCCTGCAGGGATCAGTGGCGGCGATCGAGAATCACTCTAGAAGGATTTATGGTCTTCAGTATCATCCAGAGGTAATCTTTCGACGTCGTTCTCTGGTTTATTACTCTCTGTAGCTATTTTGTATAGATTGTCATAGAAATTCCGTTCATAGGTCAAGTAATTTGGATCTGCTTCGGTTTAATGAGGAGGACTTGCATTATGATTCTAGCAGGCTATGGGTCTGCACTGGAAAATACTTATGACCAAAAAATGTGGCTTCTGCTGTGAAATATTGCTATGAACATTAACATATACTCCTGTTTTGGAACTTAGGTCATGTCAGAGAACAAGGAAAACTATGAATTGATTATCTTTGGGTTCGTACATAAGTAACACTGTGTTTAATTAGGCATAATTTGTTTTCATTGCGGCTTCTATCTGCTTTAAGTATGATATGGTATATAATTGAATTTGACCCTTCATTTTACTTGCATCCTATTTAGTAAGGTATTGTGGCCTCTCCCTGACCAGAGGCATCATAAGAATCATAGACTTCTGTATGATTTTTCTAATTGTTTCTTATTGTGTCATAACATATAAGTCTTGCTACCATGAGTTTTTGATAGATTGTGACTTGTGTTTTGCTCCATTAATTCAGTCATGTAATTTGTTCTTGTTGGTAAGGTTTCCATGTTCAGAATCATTTTGATTTTAACCTTTTACACAAAATATGGTGTATTTTGTCTCATCAATTTAACTTCAATTGAGCGATAGGACAGAACCAAAAAAGAAAAAAAGGCAAGGCAATGTAACCAGACATTCGTCTTATCCTGTTCTGTAGAGCTAAGATTTTGACGTAGATTCAGTTTTTAATTGCTCCTCTCTTAACTGATTAACGTAACTTTTCTACTAATCTTCTAATGTAACTTTGAGTGAAAACTATCTTCTAACATAATTTTGAGTGAAGACTTTGTAAAAGAAGCTTCTCCCTATATCTACTTGGATCGAGCTGACAAGACTATCATGTTTATTATTTATGTCCTTGGTAAAAGCAAATTTTTTGTTTTTATTTCATTTCTCTCAACAGTTATCAGATGATCCAATTTCAAAAACTCTGCCTGATTGCATGTCAGTTTTTACTGAGTTAAAATCACCAATGGTGATGATCTACAAAAATCCATCTTGAAGGTGCATTATGTTGCTGTTGGTATATGCTAATTTGTTTAGAGAATTCATTCCTATAATGTCTGGCCTTCCTCGTGACTTTTCTAGTTGTTTGGACTTTGGTGTACATTCCACAATTAGTGAGGAATTATACATAGAACTTCATCAGCCCAGCAGACTGATAGCAATGCAGTCCATGATCTTTGGTGTTGGATACTAATAGCACTCTTACATTGCTTTGTTTCTTTCAATCTGCTTGTAGGTGACTCATTCGACACAAGGAATGGAGACACTGTGGCATTTTCTTTTGGATGTTTGTGGGATCACTGCAGATTGGAAGATGCAAGGTGTACTTGAGGAAGAAATTAAGGTCATCAAAGGCATGGTAGGACCTGATGAGCATGTGATTTGTGCACTATCTGGAGGAGTGGATTCCACTGACGCTGCCACTCATGTTCACAAGGTAATTGGAAACAGGCTTCATTGTGTTTTTGTTGACAATGGCCTATTAAGGCTACATGTTTTCTTAGTGTCGCTGCACAGTAGAAAATAAATACTATTTTTTTAATCTCCTCCAACTAAACAGCAAGAGTGAACTTTCCTTGCTCTAGGTATAAGGAAAGAGAGCGAATCATGTCAACTTTTCAGAGTAATCTACATTTACCTGTCACTTATATTGATGCTTCTGAGCAATTTCTTGGTAAGCTCAAAGGCATTAAAGACCCTGAGATGAAGAAGAAAATAATTGGTTGAGAGTTTATATGCATTTTTGATGATTTTGCTCAAGAGTTAGAGCAAAAATTGGGAAGAAGACCAGTGTTCTTGGTCCAGGGAACTCTCTATCCAGATGTAATAGAGTCCTGCCCACCACCTGGAAGTGGAATGACTCACTCTCACACAATTAAGAGCCATCATAATGTTGGGGGGCTTCCAAAGGATATGAAGCTAAAGCTTATTGAACCACTAAAATTCCTGTTTAAAGATGAGGTATAGGTTCCAAGTCCATGATGCACTTGTCATTAAACACATAAAAATGTTCTTACCTTTTGTCATCCAGCCTCAATTATGCTCCAATGCTGATTCCAATCTGCCACTCAATTTAAAGGTACAAAAACTGGGGAGTATTTTGAATGTCCCTGAATCATTTCTAAAGAGACCCATTCCCTGGATCTGGCCTTGCTATTCGTGTACTGGGGGATGTCACAGAAGGAAATGCCTTCGAGATTCTCCACCAGTTTGCTTGTTATCTTTTTTTAGTTCATTCCCTAACATCAATTTGTTGTCAACATGGTTTTCACTTCAAACCTTTTCTGTAGGTGGATGAGATTTTTATTCAGTCGATCAAAGATGCTGGCCTCTATGATTCCATTTGGCAAGCTTTTGCTGTTTTTCTACCAGTACAATCAGTGGTGTTCAGGGAGACCAAAGAACACATTCTCATGTGGTTGTTCTTAGAGCAATTACTAGTGAAGATGGAATGACTGCAGACTGGTTAGTGTCAGTTTCCTCTTACAACCTTGTTTTTGGATTTATTAAACAGAAAGTGAGACTGGTAGCACTTGCAGATGTATTCAAGAGTAATAGAAAGTAATATGGCTGAGACTTGGGGTGAATTTTGTTGAGTACTGTTGATGCAACAGTTTTTGAACTTCATTTAAAACTTTAACCTAAAGGGTTAAAAATTTAGCAATCACGTGAAAATGAATATGTGGATAGGTTGGTGATGAACATGAGATTTTTTGCATGTGTTGTATTCAGGAGGTACATGGTCAATTTTCACATTATAGATATCTGAAAGGCAGGTTAGAATTATTCTAATTCATGATCTGGATGTAGATACAAGATATGCAATTTACTTTAGTTGATAATGTATATAAAACTGAATAACTGAAGGTGAAATCTGATGCACAATTTTAACAACCCGATGATGTACCTCAAACCCGGTATGTTGGTCATATTTATTTGTCCACTAGGTTATCGGTACACACACTAAGGTAAATCGGGTGGTACGCTTGAACTGGGCTTGTATTGAATGATCCCACATACACATCTGATACCACCTGGTATAGGGCAGTACATGCTCTATATCAGGTGGTTCATGTTTTATTTTTTTAGTTTTTTTTTTAATTTCGTACTCGGTAGACCAGTTCAGTACTGGTCCAAGCCCTGACCCATACAATATCGGTAAACGAAACTGCAAACCTTGCCTCAGTCTAATATGATATCGTGAGTGAGGATGTGCAACCTGGATCATAGTTCTAGAGGAGTTCTAAAAGAGATTTAGTGATTCTAGCAACTATATGCATGATTTCACAGCTATTAAGCTAATTGATGGTGATGATGTATTACTAGATGAAGTCATGGTGTTTCTACAATAGTTTATTGTTTATGATGATTCATAATTCATGTCAATTAACGTTGACATAAATTATATGCTAAAATAGAGGATATGGTGAAGAATAGATTGTGAAAAGGAAGCTTTGGGATTGAAATTTAGAATACAATTAGTTAATTGAGATGCTATTCACAAGCCACCAGTTATTCCTTATGAATGTCACTGGGGCATAGGTGTATGTTGAGGTAGAGGATATGACCAACACAGTACAGAAACCATCTGCAAGTGCACCAATGGAGATAGATCTTGATATTCCTGAGTTGGTGTTTAATTTTAGGAACTGAACATGATTAGTTCTTTGCTGGCTTCAACTTTTATATGCAAAAAATGCATGGTTCACCATCCTATCTGAACCTAGCAATATTTTTTCAATTTTCATTCAGTATTAGTTTTCTTTATGGCATTAACTCAGCTATATCTTCAATCAATTTGATGCATTTCTTTTCGTAGAGCAGCTTATGCAATTGTACATGTTGCTTTCAATCGGTGAACGGTAGCTATTTTAACAATTTCTTCTGTTGATATTTACATTAGCAACCCGATACTTGTTTGTGATAGGTTTTCCAGTTCTCCTTATCATGCACTTAACGGCATCCGGTAGAGATGGCTGGTTATTTAACCATGCAATATCACTCATTGAATTTCTCCTTGGATATGGTCTTTGTAACTAACCGATGACATAAAAAAGGATGACTTCAATGCGTGATGTCTCTAAGGAGGCATTCTAATGGTTAACGTGCACTGTACATAGTTATGAAGTCAGGAATTCTTTTTTTTTTCTTTTAAAGGACCATTTAGTGCACTAGATGCTGCTAACATTAGCATCCAAGGATCGTACAGATAGGCAGCCTTGCAACTAGAGAGGTTTTCATGGCTTGAGATCTGATCATCTACATTGCAATGGAATGATCAAGGAGGCTCGCCCTCCTGAAAACATATAAAACACATTGATTACACTGGCATGCTTGAAACCTGAGCATCTACATTGCAAAGGAATAATCAGAGTCGCCCTCTTGAAAACACGTGTATCATAATAGGATATTAAGTAAACATTCATCTGCAAACCTGAAAACATATAAAATGCATTCATAACACTGACATGCTTGAGACTTTAGTAGCATCAACAAATATTGATGTATCAAGATTGGAAGATCACTATGAACACTGAAGGGTTCTTGGCCTGACAATGACCTAGTCCAAAGCGTGTGCTGTTGCTAACTGTGTTTCCAATTAAAAGGCCTTGATCTTCCTCAATCATAAAACCTGCAGAAAATTATATGTGGCAGTAGTTTAGTTGTATATTTACACACACACACACAAGATGTGTTGTGATTTTACATGCATAGTGCCGACGCATTGTTGGGAATGTTTGTAGCACTATTTCTGATTCATCTCGTAAGAGATTGATGTACTTTCATGGTCAAAACGACAAGATTCTCGATCGCTAAAAATATACATTTTGAAGATGCTGAGAAAGTCCGGGAAGGATATCTTAACCTTACCCTCTTTTATTTTCTTGCTAGCATGTTTCAGCAAATATATCAAAGTTGTATTCAAGTCTCATTGTATATCCAATCACTTGTCATGAATTCTCTACTGTGTTTTCTGATATTTTCCCTTCACATAAATCTCTTCTGGTACTATTTTGACCACAAGTTCCTTATTGATGTGGTTCGCAAGATCTGCGACAGCGTGCGTGGTGTAAATCGGGTCTGTCAGGATATTACATCAAAGCCACCGGGTACTGCTGAATGGGAATTACGTAAAATTGGCTGCTGGGTTGCTCGAAACGAACTCGTCAGACATTGCTATTTATGAGGGCTAATCTTAAGCAAATTATATTATGCAGGCTGTTGCTTTTGTGGTCTCCGTTGCGGCGCAGGTTCGGCCTTGAGGAAGGTCCACGCCACATGTTGACTTATATATAATTTTTTCTATAAACCATAAAAACAAATTTTAACATTGATTTTAGCTTTATGTAATTAATTTTCCAAAATTGTTTGCCATCATTGGATTTAATTAGAAATTTTGTCATGTATATGTATCTTAGTTTGATAACATCTCTAGGTGCATTGTTATCTTTTTATAAGTTTATGAAGATGGTTATATGTTTTTTTTAATTTTAATTTACTATGAACAATATGCTAGACATTTTTGTTCTCATTGAAAACATGCATAAATTCGAGCAAGGCTAATTACTGGTTAGTTACTTTTGGCGTTTATGTTCCTACGTTTTAAAAAGTTACATTGACATCCTTAGTCATGAAAATGAAACATTTAGATTCTTTTACTAATAGAAACATAAAAATAAAAGGTAAAAAGATAATTTTAACATTTGGTGGCGAACGATGGTGTTGATGTCGATGCAGTTGCTTAGTTGCCTTCGACGACGATAAGGTTCGCTCTCATCGCGACACCACCTGCCTCCACGAGGTGTCATCGACCTCATCGTTGATTGCCCTACGTCACTTTGTATTTGTATCGACGTCTATGGCAAAGATGGTGGTCACCTCATCGTTGAACCATTGGGTGGATCCTAGCCTTGATCGGAAGCTGGTGTCATCGAAGCTTCTATCGCTCCCCCTATTATTGCATCGGTTCTGGCATCACATATCGTCGAGCGGCCCTTTCTCTACTCTACATCTATGTCGACGTCAACGCAATTGTCAAGTGATGAAAGGGTTGCTCGGCATTTACATTAGCATTAACGCAAATGCAGAGCAACGTCGCTTGATAGCTACATCAGTGTCGACGCAAATGCGTTAGATGTTGTCTGGGCCATGTCAATGGCCAAGGAAACCCAACAACTCGGTCTGAGGGAAGCAAACTATGGTGTCCACGACGGAGTGTTGCCTTGCAAGAGTCGTACAAGTCGAAGAGTCGAAACTGGTCAATGATGGATGTCTCCATCTGCAGCACAACATCGAGCACTAACCAGAGCTCATCCATGTTGTCACTGTCATGCAAGAGACCATTCGAGCAAATGTCGAGTGTGGCCACAAACGTGTCAGGGGAGGCGACAAAGCACATCTTGCGCGTGATGAAGAGTTCCGAGTGGGACCGAATCAAAGGAGGGGGTGGGCAGAGGTGTCCTCAGCTAGGTGGGGTGCAAGAGGGATTTGGCGATTCTGAGGCGCCACTCCCAAGAGAATAAGATGGCAAAGGAGTGAGGAGATGGGGAGTGGCCACCACCATCTACATCAGTGTCGACGTAATTTCCAAGCGGCAACTACGTTAGCATCAGCGCAGATGCAAAGCGATGTGGGACGGACGACGATAAGGTCGACGACACGCTCCTTGTGAAGGCAGGTGGCATTACGGTGAGAGTGGACCTTATCGTCGTCAGAGGTAGCCAGGCAATTGCATTAGCATCGACGCTAGCGACGCTATCGTCTGTCACCATCGACATCGTTCACCATCAAACGTTAAAATTATTTTTTAATCCTTTATTTTCATGTTTCTATCAGTAAAAATTATATTGTTTGAATAAGTGAACATAAGTGTTTTAGTTTTGAATAACTATAAAGATGTCAATATAATTTTTAAAAATATAAAAATTAAGTCACTAAAATAACTAACTATAAAGATAATATATAATTAAGACATTGGTATGACTTTAAAAGATATTCAGCATTAATGCCGTTTACGTTGACAAGGTTTCACGAGGGCGAATTGCAGATCGCAGGATGGGTAGAGAATTTTACAACTACAGATGACGGTACCTAAAATTAATTAATTTTAAGCCACAAGATAATAAATTCAAACAAGAGAAAGATGGGGTGTTTTGGAGGGTAAAATTCCTATATGAACGTTTTACCAGGGGACGCATATTACCAGCAAAATGATGCTATCTCTTCGCCTGATATCAATTACATGAACCTGTATTTGTCACCAAAAAATTGATTATTCTCCATAAAAATTGAAATTTGTGATGGATTTAATATCCATGGTATCGCAACTAGAAAAGTATATGCAATTACTACGTCTATTTTTAGAAAACCTATACAATGATTTTGAAGTTCAAAGATCACCAAACATGTCTGGTTTCACAAAACAAAATGACATAAAAGCTGGTGATTGTGGCCCCCCCCCCCACCCCCAAAACCGACCACAGCATAAGAAGATAAAAGCCAATTTGTTTTCTGAGAGAGCCCATGCATGACTACCATACATACCCAAACAATAGAAGGAAAGCACTCAAATGGATTTAAAATCTTTGGACATGCAACCACTACAGAACTCTTAATCCCCCAGATTACATCTACAGACATGCCTTGTGAAAGAATCCAACAATCTCAATGAAATCCATTGGCAATTGATAAAAGACAATAAAACACAAATAAAGCCACACACGAAACAAATCATTCAACTGCTTTACAACACAACATGTTCACCAGCGGTTCGTGCAATTTACATGGCATGCTTTGCAATAAGGGTCACAACTTTTACCATTTTATCTTGCCAGAAACTTTTCATGGGTTGCTATGGTTGATTCCCCATATATACATGCACACTACACATTGCAGGATGTGAAGTACAGCTACAGCAGAAGGTAATAATCCAGCCCCCTGCCAACTGGAAAACGATGCACTCAGTAACTCCAGAACGGCAAGCCCATCAAAGAATCAAGCCTATTTCTATCAGAAGCAGTCTTTGACATCCAAAATCTTAAGCTGTCCTTAAAAATGATCATAAACTCTTTTTTTCCCTTTTTATGGGGCAAATAAATCTGAAATTTTGAACATTTAAAGTCTCTGGTCATTCTAACTTAGTCCCCATCTAATGCCCCTCGTTCTTTTTCGCCTCTAGCAAAGAACCATCCTTAAGTGCTTCTCGAGCTTCATTTTCCATCCCAAGAGCCATAAGGGCAGCAGCCTGAAGATAAAGTGCTGTTGGCCATGTAGGAGATATGACTAGCGCCTGCACTGCATCATTAAGAGCTGGCTGTGGCAAGTCATTCATCAGGTATGACAGGCAACGGCGTGCAAAAATCGTAGGCGAAACCATGGTCCCAACATCTATGAACTGCATGTCACAGAAAATCATCGAGATGTCAGGCTTGCACATCCTCTATCAAGCTCTCAGTACCAAATATATGGATTTTGAATGAATTTAATAGGCACCTAAATGCAGCACACATCAGTGTTAATGGAAAAATCATCTCCATAGCGTATGAGAGGACCCTAATTGATTCCAAAACAACAACCAAAAGACCAGTGCAGTAGTGATTTTTCAAATGACGAGGCAATTTTTGTTCCTGACATTTGGAAGCTCTGTGGAAGTGCTACATGTATGATAAAAAGGAGATGATAACATGACAAAGAGACAAAGAAGAAAATAGATTTTACTTCTACATATTGGTTACTGCAAGAAGCTTTTGACAATGTTTTATAACTCTACTCGTATCCTAAACCAATGAATGTCATGTACATTGAATCCATGCCCAACTTGTTCTTGTTCTTTCTAATTACAATATAAGAAAATTTGACTTTGTGGAACGGAAGTTCATTCGAAAACTCACATGTATGGTTCTGAATGGCAGATTCTAGACTTGCATTCTTCTAGATATATAATGGAAGAAATTAGACCATGGATTTTCCTTAATAATGATTTGATCAGCAGTAAAGGTTTTCAAATGGCAAAAATGACGGGTGCATTAGCTACAAGTCTAGTTCAAAGATTGTAATGGAACTACCGATGAGCAACTGGCATCAAAAAGATCACAGCAAGAACGATTGATCATTTATCGGAAAGATATCCTAAAAAAATGAGAATTATTATCACAAAGAAACCAATCAGTAAGATAAAATCACCTGGGTGTAGCACTCTATTGCAGTATTAAAATCTTTATGCCGGAAAGCAGTGTCACCCTTCTTCTTTGAGTTCAGTGTCTCTTGCATCTGGTTGGTCCACATTTGAAATGATAGCTAAAAGAAGAAAGGATAAAAATGAGGAGGCATGCATATCAATGAGGTGTGCTTTATATATTTAGAAACATAGAAAGGTGAAGCATCAAATTGGTTATAAAATCTTAGACAGTCAACAGTAACAAAAGATCGTCTCAATATACTATCCAAGATAATCATCAAGAACCACCGAGCACAAGATGATATCTTGTCAAAACACAGCCAAGTCTTTATGAGTCCGAATACTAGGCCAACAGATAAAATTATTATCAATCTACTTATGCATGAAGCAACTTCATAATGCACCAGAAGAATATCAAAGCAGTGTTTGATACGGAGAGGAATGTGAAAAATAAGTAACATCCACTCTTGTGCATATCAGAATCAAGTGCAATTAATTTTTTACAGAAAACATTGACAAGAGAATAGAGCACAAAAGTGAAGGGAAACAATAAACAAGTCGGCGGACATATTGAAGGACAGTAATCAAAGAGCTATCGCCTAGCTTTCATTTTTAGGTTTGTCGGGGATAAGAACTACTAGAGAAAAACAAATGAAAACTATAGGTAACTGAGTCAATACTTGAAGTCAAAACTATAGGTTTGTCGGCGGACATTTTTTTTCTCAAGCAAAGTAGATAAAAACACATCTCTTCTGCCATATTTAAAGTTCTGATTCTGTAGTTCTCTGTCTGCATTGAAAACCCTCACAGCTGCTATTACATGTATGGGCAAATAGACGAAAAATGCAGAGAAAACATATGTGCAATACCCATATTTATTTATTACACAAATAGGCTAGTCTGCTGCTTCAACTTGAAATAAAAAATTCTCATGTACAAACCTCATTCGTTGTTCCCTCGTCATCTTTGTATCCGACTGTTTCCAATATTTCATGTATTGCAGTCAAATCCATTCTGGAGCAAGCTTCACCCAGTGGAGAAAGAGAAAGCGACTCTATCGAGGATGCACCACCACGAGGGATATCCATTAATACGTAAGAAGGGACCTACACGACACATCCTGTAAATATACATAATGACTTTAAAAGCAAGAGTATAAACTAATTCTTGATACTCAAATGAATAAACAAAAAGGACACTTGTGCGCATCAGTTGCTAGTTCAAGGAACTCCCCATATCAGAAGACTATAAGTAGGAGAAATGCACGGGAAGGCCTAACTCAAAATGTTGTGTATTTATTAGTTCCTTGCAGAGCATGAAAGCCACCTAACAGATAATCATGTGTTTAAATATAAAAATCCCACCATGATTACCATCATAAGTGGTGATCATATTGCATGTGGTCCAGTTTTAGAGCATGACAGCCACATTTATAAAAATATATTAGGCACAGAAAGACAGCGGTTGATGCTCACTTCAGTCTCCCTCTGTAGTGGAGTCAATGCAAGTACTATTGACTTCACATTAGGACGTTCACGTTGCTCGTATTGTAAACACCTTGAAGCTAAGCGTACTAGTTCAGTCCCATCTTCATTCGAAAATTGACCTTCCAAACATGAGTCTGTCAGCATATTGAAATTACGATCTCGTATCAAGTCAAGGGCCTGCAAGGAAATCTCTGAACAGATCAAGATACAGCAGATATACTGAACAAGCATCATAATTCCTTGAAATATGATCCATAAAACATGGAGATAATGATGTCGACAATGTCAACACACGTTTATGACCCGACAGACAAAAAGGATTACAGAAACATCTTTATGTAGACATCCTTGTAGTTAAGGGGGCAGTGTAAGATCAGGAGTTTGAATCCTCCTGTTAACGTTTAGTACATAATACTTGAATTGAAGCAGTAAATTTTTTAAAAGGAGAAACATCTTTGTGTAGACCAATCAACAGCTTATGCCTGCTCCAAAGACTGCAAGATCAAATTTCCTTTTCTTTCCTTTCCAAATAAAACATCACATTTGTCTTGTTATGTACTTTTATCATGTTTTCTAACTCTATATTTACTTAAAAAGCACAGAAAGATTATGTCGAGAGGAAATTGCTTTACTACCATAGACTTGGGTTTTAATTTTGGGCCAATGGGGACCAGGTTGTGACAGGGCTGATAAGCTTCTTGCTTGCACTTTAACAAGAAATTCTCAGATTAACCTAATGACTAAATCTAGTCAGATGAAGCAAAGACACTAAAGTCTTAACTTCACACTTTGGTTGTAGGACAAAAGGCAACAAGAATTGCATTTGAACTCTGACAAACTTTTGTTAGTGCCACTTGGATAGAAGAACTGTTACCTATCTTTCCTTAATACACTGGGAATTCTTTGTAGTTGTGTTCTATTAACATTTAGGGGTAGCTAGAAATATGTTAAATGATAACATCCTAACCTATTTTTGAAAGGTCCTAAACTCATGTTCTTAATATCTTTCCAAACTTTATACCTCTAACCCCCCTCGTGTATAACCTTAACCATACTTTTCTATTTTTTTATATATTACACATTAAGGCCTCATCATCACTCTTTTCATGCCCAAAAATCACATTGGCATCCATTCTATCACCCTTCAATAGATAAATGATCATAGGAACTAAGATAAAGGCAAGGGGATAGCAAGGCAATTCAGCTAGTAAGCTAATTCAGCCAGTCAATCAAATTTTCATGTGTCAAAAATAGGAAACTCGTAAAGAGAATACAACTCACATGGCTAGGAGGAATGTGCTTTCCGCTTAGAACATCAAGAAGCAATGTTCCAAAGCTATATATGACACTTTCTGGTGTAACTCTTCCTGCATATCACATCGAAAAAATGAGACAACATAATCGAAGAGATTACTGTGATTAATGTATTATGCACAAGGGACACCTAAAAACAAAAAAACTGTATTGCTTCAGCTGTTAAATGAAAAAATTTCAAGGAAAAGTGAAGTGCAAGACATTATCAATCTCTATCAAACACCATTGCAATGTGACTCTGATCACAAATAAAGAAATCTTAATACAACGAACATGAGTATAAGCATTAAATGAAAGGGTGGAATGAATTTGCACGAAGCACATGCCTGCTTCCCTCATTTCTTATATAGCAAGAGCTACTAATGGGTCAGAAAATAAAGATCATACCCTCGGATGTATACTGACTCATCTAGAGAAAGTTTGCAATTAAGAAAACGTGACTCTGATCACAAACTAAGAAAAAGTTTGCAATTATAAACAAAAAAAAATCAATAGTACCCTTTCCATATAGTGGTTTATCAGCAACCTTTTAGCCTAAAAACCAGATTGCCAAGTACATAAAAGACGAGGAGAAAATTTTGGTCTCAGAAAACTTCAAGATCTTGCACATTGTTGGCACTGCAGAGTTCCACTTTAACATTAAGAACTACATGCATAGATAGAGGATATGCAATGTATCAAAAGATTCCTGACTCAAACTAGAACTCTGTTCCCGATGATAAAAGTTAAGATGAGCTGCATAGTTGCTCAAGCAAAATTTTCTCTAATATAACAGATCCATCTTAAATGCAAGAACCATCTTTACTGCCAACATCAAATTAAAGAATTGTTGGAATATCTATTCATAGTTTGATATCTCACATATTTATCAAAGCAGACAAGATGTATTTTCTATGATTACCACCTCTGTTTGTGCTTCAGGCACCAAACTTTGCTCCATATCCTCTGGTATTTTATCTTCCAACAGCCCTGCCACTACAATATTTTCTATATTTTCTCCTCCAATTTGCCATTGCCCAAAGATAATGGTCAAAAGTGATGGTATTATGGAGATGGGTAGATGAGGTAGAACATGAAATAACTAAGTTAATTTTACCTAAGGGGTAGAATATTCAAAAAATATTTCCTTCCATAAATGGAAAACATGTGTTTACCATATTAAATGGACAAGGGAGGGGATTGTTAATGAATCAATAACTTAGTTATCAATCATCTTCACTGGAAAGAGGCTTGTATTAGTATGCTTAAAAGTGTAATTATCTCCGATTTGATATCGTAGATTCCTGTGTCACTTCTATAGGATTTAACTTCCAATCATGGTTAATCTCCTTATTCTTTTCATTTTATGAACATTGTCACTAAGCATGGCATTCAGTTAGGTATTTCAGATAGGAAACAGACAAGCACTAAATCCAAAATAGAGAATTGAACATTGCCTAGATACTATCTCAAAGCGTGGTTACATTTCTTGAGAGTACATACCAGTTCTTAAATATTCAGGAGGTGTAAATGCCAAATTAGTGCTATAACTTTTTCCATCTCGACTGTTCTTCATGAGACCAAAACATGAAAGTCTGGGATTACAGTCCTGCAAGAAGATGATCCACAATGAAAAATATGAAATAAAAGGACAAAAATGGATGTTTCTGTTGAATCAATATATGATGTTACTACTCACTTCATCAAATAAAACTCTATAGGCATTCAGATCATGATAGAGAGCACGACCCTTACTGGTGCAATATTCCAAGGCCTCAGCTAGATAGAGAACTACTCTTAGTCGCATAGGCCATTTCATTGGTTGTGATTCCCCTGTAAAGTTAAATAGATTAAAAGGACTTGTCCAATAAAATGGCATCCTAATTCAC
Source organism: Musa acuminata AAA Group (assembly GCF_036884655.1). Taxonomy (NCBI): domain Eukaryota; kingdom Viridiplantae; phylum Streptophyta; class Magnoliopsida; order Zingiberales; family Musaceae; genus Musa; species Musa acuminata. The sequence continues at coordinate 3,853,263 of NC_088338.1, read as the reverse complement.
ACAGGCAAAAGATACATTAAAGCAGATAACTGATGCAGTGGTAACATCAAATTGGAGATTTCTGGAGTTGACTTCGATGACCAGATGATTCACATTATATGTGGAGAGTACTGGAGTACCTCAAACGCAAGAAAAAAGGGTGATGGTTCTTCCGCTAGGACTACAGCAAAGAACCAGCAAGACCAACAGGACTTGCATATGGGTTATACAAAGAGAGGCTCTACGCAAGACATGTATCATGATCTGAGAAGATAGAAGGATTTTGCTGTCAGTTTCATTAAATTTGATTTAGAGTGTGCAGCTAGATGGATGTTGGGCTTCCTTATGAAGTTATAAGACCGTGATCATACGGTTAGATGGCATCTGGTGAAGATTTCAGATGGCTCTTTGCTTGGTTTTAATATTATATACACAAGACACACACACACACTCTATATATAACTATATAACTATATATATATATATATATATATATATATATATATATAGAGGGGGAGAGAGAGAGGGAGAGAGAGAGAGAGAGAGAGACTATGGCTGAGCATGTGGCACACCAGAGGGAGCTTCATGGAGGATTTTTGTGTAAAAAGAATATATCCTAAAACTAACAATGGTAAACTTGAAAGCAACCTCTTATATTGGGAATAAATCATAGCATCTTTGCGTATTGAGAATAAATCGTAACAAAGCTTTTGAGTTTATATTTATCAACAATGTGCTGAAAAAAGATGTCATATTCAAATTATAATTGAAGGAAAGAAAACCCTTCATGTCAATGTCTTCTTTTTATCACAAGTAACAAAGACGATAATGATTGTACACCTTTCTGGTGGTGTAGTTGGTAACACTCATCAGGAACTTACAGTGGAAAAGGTGTTTTGCAAGTGTTTCATTGGGCATATATTCAGCTACAAGCAGCCTCTCTTCACCTTCGTAACAGCAGCCAAGCAAATTTGCCAATCTATGGTTTCGAAGCTGACCAACAGCCCTTGCTTCTTCCTAAAGCAACAGATAATGTTCTCACTAAATCTGATTGTGGATAATAAGTACAGATAATATGCAACCAACATCAATGGTCCTAGCTTACTTCAAAAGATTACCTAGCAGATACCGAAATCAAGAAAATTGAGATATGAACTAGTTTAAGCTGAACTTTGGGTGAAAGGGCCGTTCGTACTGAAATAAAGAAAATTGAAATATGACTAGTTTAAGGTAGACTTTTGGTGAAAGGGCCTCTTGTGCTACGAAATTCATGTCTAGGGAGTCAAAACTACGACAAGCTACGGCTCCCCTAATGTACAACCACTAAGCTGTATGATACTTTAGCTCTGTTAAACATATATCTTAAGAGGAGGTTTAGACATAATGCAGATAATGCACCAAGAATTTTGACATCAGGCAGAAAATGCAGAGCTAGTCCTCATTGGGGTTCTCATCTGGATCATAAACAAATTTGAGGCATTTCAACATGTTTCACCCATTCATAGCCATAGGACTTCTATCGTCAGTCTGAGATGGCCAAGGTGAAACAAGCATCCAGGGAAATACACTAGTAAGGTCTCTGATGCATTAAAATCCATAAAATGGAGACGCATAGAGACAGTTGTTGTGAATCTATACCCGTGCACCCATCCTTAAAGTTAGCATCTTTAAGATCGTGCAAACATCCTAGTCTGTGAGGACAAAGTGGAAAAATACATGTTAGACCACACAACGTATGCATAAAACTCACAAAATAAAGCATGTCCAGATGTAGGTAAAGCGAAGCTTCCAGGGAAATCCAAGACTAATTACTACAATGCTGAGTGCTTAAAAGCCACAAACAAGTACCAAAAATTGGCGGGGATCGGGCCACGCGGATCTGTTAAATCTCTTCACAGCAATTCTTCTCTGAGCATCCAGCTTCCCCTTGTAAACCACATTCGGCGCCTTCTCCCCATGTTCCGAGACGATGTTCTCCACGGCGAAGCCGGACGTGGCCAGCCGGAGCTGCTCAAAGGAAAATTCCTGGAAGGAGGGCAGATCATAAGCCTCGCCCTTCTCCTCACTCTCTGCGACAAACCAAGGGCACCACCATCACTCCCGCAGCTCACAAGCATACCGAACCAACCAATCCTACTTCCACAGCGAACCACAAACTCACCTGCATCCGGAGCTTCAAGAACCGTCCCTTTGAACTGCGAACGCCAACAACACGGCCACAACTTGGAGACCCGAGATCCCATCTCAAATATATATATATCTTCCTCTATCGCTCTCGAACAGATCAGCAACTAGACCATCTACAGAGACACAAAAAAAACCACAAGAACAGAGAGAAAAATCCTATTTACGACATCGAAGACTTCAATCCGGCAAGCAACGAAGAAGCACCCGAACTACAAGCTCCGGATCTAACAGAAATCGACAAAAAAGCGAGAGACAAGCTAGCAGTACCTAATCCTTCGAAGGCAAAGCTGGACCGCGTCTCGCATCAAGGACGCGGATCCCGAAGGCGACGGCAGATCCCTGCCCGAAACCTAGAGCCGGAATCAGAGGAGGGTTCGAAAAGGGGCAGGGCAGGATGGAAGGGAATGGAGATCGGATCTCGCCTCGGGGTTTATTCTTCCGTTCCGGTGCGAATCGTAGCTGCTACTATTATTTATTACTTTTATTATTATTATCATTATTATTATTATTTAGGAAGCAATTTTTTTTATACCGACATGCCGTCCTTTATAACACTACAAAAATACAATTATTAATTATTTATCGTACTTATTATCTGTAATTTTTAACTATTTTATTTTAATTAAATAACAATAATCCAAATCAACGCAACTCCACAGGCGGTGAGAGCGGTGGACTTCGCAGTGGACGTCGCCGCCGTCGTGTCTCCCGTGGCATCTTCATCGAGTCGTGCCTGACGCCGCCTGGGTCCCGTCCGCCGTGGCCTCGTCGGAGCCGTCGGTTGGGCCAGGTGGGACCTCGGCCCTTCGATCGCGGCTTGATCTGGTCTTCTCATTTGACCCGATTATTATTTTGCGTGCGTGCCCCGCTGCAGTACGTCCATAAATAACGGATAAAACGTGACCGCCGTTGGATTAGGTTCGCCGCATCGAGATGTCATCAAATTAGTATCGCATCTGCGCATGCCGCATGATGTGCATTATTAATTTATTTTCTGAATTATTATTATTATTATTATATCTTTCCATTTCGACTAAGCAAATTAATAGAATCGCTCCCGTGATATATGATAATTAGGGGAAAATAAAAATGTCCCAAAAAGGTTGCAGCAGCGAGAATCGATGCCAGCTATCACAAGTTATTAAGGCGATGGGTGGACCCAACCCTAGTTGTTGGCCACAATCAATGGAGGAGCGCCGACCAAAATGATCCGGCAAAAGTTGGCCAGGCCGTGTGCCCTCCCTCCGTGTTGGCCTCACTGATTCCAAGGGACTCGGGCAAGCAAGTTATGCAAAGATGACATTTTTGCTCCGTGGTGGAATATGAGGAGCATTCTTATCCTTCTCTAATGATTGATTGTCCAGTGTTTAGTTCACTTTTGTCATAGAACTTGTAGCAACATGATGCGGTGCTAATTCTGTTTATTGTCACAGTATCTTTCTTTCCATGTCTGGTCTGCCTCTAAGGAATCAAGTCATTGATGTCTTGTGCATCCATCCATGGCTGTAGAATCATGTTGCGTGGACAACTAGTCTTATGGTTCTATTGGACTCTTGGGACAAACTTTTGTTAGTGATGGAGTTAATTTAGGAAGATGTTTCTTTTTGGTTTGACTGAGTCAATCGTAAAATATTTCAGGATGATATTTTATGTTATCACAATGTGTTGATCTCTGAAAGGCTTTATTTTTTCTTGATCATAGTTCTTTGAGAGTTATGGGAAACATACACACACGTACAAGTAATTTGTGATTCATTGGCATGATAGATTAGTTTTAATTTCCCATATCAATCCAAATCACGCTTATACTTTTTCTTATAATTAAAGTAAGCCACATCGTTGTTCATGGACAATTTTTTTTAATGTAGCTTATGTATCCCTTTAATATATGTTATTGTCATTAATATTCATCCAAATTGAATCTTTATTAGTTACTATCAATTACGGATAACATAATTAAATTTATAATATATTTCTAAAATTAATATATTTCAAATCAAGTCCAATAAATATATGTTTTTAAAATATAAATTATTTATTAAATTAAAAATGCCGTACATTATACCGACATAAACCTAAAATCAAGACTTATCACTTATGACATAAACGTGGGTTTCAAACCTCATTCAATATATTTTTTAAAATTAATTAGCTAACAAAATTAGTAAAAACCTTATAGTTTATCGTATCGTATCGTACCGTGCTCGAATCCCACCTTCAGTATATATTTGGAAAAAAGTTTTGAATAAATATATAATTATGAAATGATTTAAGTGTTTGACAAGAAATAGATGAAAATATATTTTAAATACACATTAAAACAAATATTATTTAATAAAATTATATTTTAACATATTATTAAATTTGATACAATTATCCTTTAAATATTTTAATTATTTTATTCAAAAATAAATAAATAAATAAATAAATGTACCCTAAAAATTTTGTATAGTCTAGATCTATAATAAATGAAAAAAAAATCATACAAATAAATAATTTCACCTTATATAAATCATATTGATTTTTCACTAAGTCATGTTGATAATTTTATGAGTTTAGATAATATCATTTGATACTTCAAAAAAAAAAACATTAGCATCCTAGAAATTAAAAAAATATATTTATTAAATATCCTTGTTACATTATCTTTTCTTGCGGAAAAAAAAGGTCAACACATCATTTACCACAGTGACGTTTCCTTCATTCACGGGTAATTTAATTCAGTCATAAATTACACGATACATATCAATTCAAGAACAACATACAATATCTTATCCATTACGATTAGAGTCTAGAAGAAGAGGCTCTCATGCTCCATGGACTTCGGCAAACGTGAGCCAATCAAATTTAGATATCCATTTATATGGTCATGACAAAGAGAGATAGAGAGATAGAGAGAAAACAAAGGAATGTGATGTCTCACTCGTTCATGTTGTTATATCTTATTTCTTTATATGATATTAAGCTTTTATATTTAGAGCTTTGACTCCAAATTTAGGCATATCATCCATCAATGTTGGAGATACCAATTTCATCGTAGAACACAGAAAAAAGAAATGTTCTTGCCTACCATTTAATACATCAAAACCGAGAGGCAAGTTAGGTGTCACAATATCCAAAATTTAATTAATTTTTTTAATTTAAAATTGAAAAAATATACATAATACTAATAACAATAATAATAATAATTTATTACGAAGAAAAAAAAATATATAAAGTTAATGATATTTCAATTGATATTAATATCGTTTTGGGTTTTTAGCTAACAGCATCAAAGGATACGAAGAATAAGAGTCTCTTAGTTATTTTTAAATTTATATATTTATTAAAATTAAAATCATCCATAATTATTATTACTAAAAATGGACTTTGTTATAGTAGTCATGAGAGATTGAGATTCAAATCTTAGAAATAGTTTCTCTAAATAAGAATATTGTATATATTGATACTCTCACACCATGTATTTGATTAAATTTCACATATACTTTCACAAACTATTTTTAGATGCTTTTTTAGGATGTTAGTATGATAAGTTTTATAAGTTTTTCTTCTTTTTTTAGTGGATTTTCAATCAATTAGACTCCACACCATGTTATGATATGAGCACTAGCAAAGAATATTGTCTCATTAAACCTATATTATAATATTAATACTTTAAAACAATCTCTACCCTCTACATATATTTCTTAAGTTCAAGATAAATAAATAAATACTATAGTATTAAAATATTTTAATGAAGTATATATATGGGTTCTTTAAGTGTTTTAGGCCACATATGTCTCATAGGTTACAACTATTTTTCAATAACATTAAATTACTTTTAAAAATTATATAAAATCACAGCATGCAGTACAAATATAAAAACATTGGATTTTTCATTGATAGCTTTTTAATATAATATTATTTTTGATACACTTCCAATTATCTTTTTGGCATATTTATAGGTTCAAGTATTTAAAGTGAATATTAATTCTTAAAATGAATAAATATTATTATCTTAAAACCTAAATAAGTTGTATATATTGATTGTTCTTAATTTTCAAGTCAAATGTGTATATCTTTTTACAAATTCTTCTTTAATATAAAGATGATTTTCCTAAAAATACTCACATTTTGAGTATTTCTCAATTAGTACCCCCATTTTATTTTTTCAAATATTATCACTAATTTAAAACTTCACAAATTGTCATTTAAAATTTTTTCTGTATGTTATAATGTTTTTGATCTTTTATAGTATTATAGTCACTAAAAATATTATAAATAAATCAAATAAAATCAAAGTATACTAAAATTTATTTGATATATCATATTATTACTCAAATATGTATTTATAATAATTTAGAATTAACATCACCTAAATAAAAATAAAAAATTAACTTATTACTTCATTTTTTATCATCATAATAAAAACATTATAAGATATACTCGAAAATACTGTAAATAATCTAAATAAATTTTTAGCCTTAACCAAATCAACTACATGCTTAAAAATATGGTATCTAAAAAAAAAGTTATTTACAGTATTTTTAATATCTTAATAAAATACTATAAATATTATTAAAAAAATACTATAAATGTGCCAAATAAAAACACTATGGTAATTTAAAACTAGAAAAAAAAATGAATGATATAATTTGATGGAAAAAATTTTGAGATAAATTATACATACTATTTGAAAAAAAGGTACATTTGGGAAATACCCAAAATATAAGTATTCTATAAGAAAATCAATTAAAATTTATTTTAAAATATTTTCGGGAAACAAAAATCTTGGACACGTGCGACGAAAACGTGGGCTCCTCTCTCTCTCCATCCCTTCACTAACATCTTGGCCTCAATCGTCATCCCTCGAAGCGCCGACGAACGGCGAGCAAGAGAGGCAGCGACCAAATAGCAGTAACCGAGCAGTAGCTCCCGGTGAGCGGCGCGGCAGCGGTAGCGGCAGCAGCGAGGGTGAGTTATCCTATCTTCTTCTTCCTCCGAGCTTGCTTTCGCCGAAGGAAACCGAGTGGATTTTCCGTTTCTAATTACCGGCCGATCTCAGCGAATCTCCGGTGATTCTATGTTCCTTGATGGAAATCAGAGTTGGATCGCGGTGATTCCGAACCGGATCTGTAAGAAGCGGGGATAGATCCCTCCCGCTGAACCCTGGATAACATACTAGTAATGTTTGACTAGTTTGTCGATAAAATCTTGTTTTTTGCTTCCATTTTTAAGAATACTGTAGGTTGATGTAGATTCGCTGCTTCGGGTTGTTGGGTTAGTTTTGCTTTGCATCAATCCTCTACCCATCATAATTGATAGGTATGATATTATTAATGACATGATTAAGACGGTTTAATGTCTTTGTGAAAAGACCCCGAAATTTTAACGTGGATACGATTTAAATCTCTCCAAGGTCTATGTTTTTCTCTTTCTTTTTGCTGTTTATGATATATAATGAACTGGTTGGGGTTGTTCTTCGCGTCTTACTTCGATTTTGAAAGTCTGACGTAGTTTAGTCGATCAACATATTCAATGTCTATCTAGTTTTTAGATCAACATATGTTTTAACGGCTTGTTAATTGTTGGCTATCAGTTTTAGGACTCTTTATTATTAGTTCAGGAAACCCTTTGATTCCTGACGTTTTCCCTATTTTTTTACTTCTGCTTTTAGTACCAGGCGGCTGTCGTTGGGAGTTTCTTGCAAATGGCTGGGAGAGGTCAGATCCGGACGAATAACTCTGCCCTTATAGCTATGATTGCAGATGAGGTACACATTTTTGTTGTTTGGTGAATATATGATATGTGAGAAACTGCTATTTTCTGTATACTTTTTGTGTTTCTAGATGAGAAAGGCTATTTCTTATCATAGTAATTTAAAAATTGAATTCATTAGCACCTGATCATGAACATGTTTGATTGCAATTCATCACTATGAGTATCATAGGTTTCTTGTTTTGTATTACAAAGTTGGTTGAATTGTTCTTTTATTTAGGTTCCATGATGAGTAGAGATCTTATAAATGTTCTATCACATAACATATGCATAATATCTAGAGTTCTTTCCTCTCATAATGTTTTAGTGTGTATCATTTGGAAAAGAGTATTCTCAGTGAATGACATTTTGGGACTTATTTCAGGTGAATGGATTAAAGACTAGTTATTCTCAGTAAATATATGAGGTTCTATTGTATGATAGTGAACTTGAGATCATATATTTGAACATTCAAACTGATGTCTAAGTGATCTATATAGTTCACTTTCTAATGTTTAAAAGCTTTTTAATACTTGTAACCCTGTGTAGGTAATTTATAGCTAAGATCGTATTAAATTATTGCTATCTTACTATGCTTGCTATGTCAATGTATAAACCATAAAGCATATTGAGTTCTTAGGAGAAGTGCTTTTGACATTTTTTATCATGGCTGTCGTGCAGTTGTCTAATGTCTATTTTATGAAAAGCTAGTGTATATTTCAGCACACATGCTACACCGATGCATCTCTGCTATTTGTTGGGTTTAATGGTACAATGCTAGTTGCCTTGGAATGAGGCATCTATTTGCATCATATTAGGGTGTTTGAATTTGCCAAGTTGTTCTCTACATGCACTAAATATTTCCATGGCTAGATGTCATGAGAAAACTGGCACCAACTCGACAATTAAATGTGGTATCAGTTAAACTACTTCTTTGACCTAAAAGTTCTTAAGATGTTGGACCAATTATACTCATGTTCATGTGCTTCTAATGCAAGTTCACTCTTGTAATAAACGTAGTGGATGCTGGAATTAATGTACATCTTATGGGTTTCTCAATGTGGTATTATACCGATGATCTTTAATGTTATTAAACCTGAGTAAGTCAAACTTCACAAGATCTAGCTTTTGTTATTTGCCATCATCTGCACAATTCAGAGAGTTGCATCTGTTGCAAATTTACCATCTCTCTTGGCAATTCCTTTTTTTTTTCCCGTTCAAGTCTGAACTTCGGGATCCTGCCAAAAGGACAACTAGTTGCTTCATGGTACTTTTATTCATATATACATCTGCAAATTCATAGCTATTCTGATGTTATTTGATGCTGTGTTGCTAGGACACTGTTACTGGATTTTTGATGGCTGGAGTTGGCAATGTTGATCTACGGAGAAAGACAAATTACCTTATTGTGGACTCAAGTAAGTTTATGACTTCAGTAGATTAAGCTTTTTCCAAGTCATCTCTCTCTTAGTGACATTACGGGAACACTGTAATGCTAGGATATCTACTTTTGCTTACTCTGTTGTGATAGTTATGTTAATCATTATTTGTAAATTGAGAATCTTTGTGATGCAATTTATGAATAATTAAATATAGCTAGTTGGGGTTTTGGTCACATGGTAAAAGAGTCTAATGCATTGATCGTACTAGGGGAAAAATCTTACAGAAAATAAAATAAAAAAATATGCAAGACAAACCTAACTTAACGGTTTGTTCTCTTTTATTTATTTTCAGGGCAGATGACTGAATTTTAACTTTATTATAATAGTTCAAATAGGTGTTGAATGGTGGATCAATATCACTATCAGTTTTACACTGAAGTGTTTGCTTTGGCTCTACAGAAAAATAATTGGAAAAACTATATTTACAGTAGTGCTAGCTTTTTAATTTAATCCAAAATTAAATGATTGGATAAGAAGGATTTTTGTATTCAAGAAATCATACAAGTTGGTGCTGCGTATCATGACATGAACCTCTCTTTAGACATTTATGGGTTATGAGAAAGTGTAGCAGGGATAGCGATGGAATCATGCTTGGGCTTGAAAGGCCTATGGTTTTGGTGCTTAGGCCTGAGCCAATCCCAGTTCAAGCTTTCTAAAGTTTCTTATTTTTTGCATGAACGGGTTTAGGTTTGTGAATATATCAAAGTAACTGCTTTTGTTATGGCCTTGCCAGGTCCGACTGCCTAAAAGTTTGAATTAGAGCCCCGATGTTGGGTTTGATTTGGTTCAAGTTTCATATTTGAATGGCTCATTGCACCTTTAGTCTGATGAAGTCTATCCAATCTTGAAGTAGGGGGTGGCAACTTGAGAGGTTGCCTGACTGATTTAATTGTCTTTCTTTGTTTGGAAGTGAAATTGGTTCAGTACGAGACCACTTGACAACTGATAGTGCCTACACATCAAAGTTCTCTTAACAAATTGGGGTCGTGCTGCATTTCTTATAATACCAAGTTAGATGCCCTATGCTTCTATTGGCATAAGTGGAACGCCATAGGGTGACCCAGTCCAGTCCTCTAGTACTATGGTTGAACAATTCAGAGCAATATTTAGATATTAGTGACATATTATGAAATATTATTTTATATGGGATAATTTATGGTGGAGTATGTGAAATGGTGATAGTTTTGAGTTGACAATACTTGCAAATTTAATTGACATATATTATGAGAAAGGAATACAACTTCACCCCAACAGGCATGTCCAATATTTACTGGCCCCGATGGGAACCATTTGGGGTGGTCCACTTTGGCTCTTTTTTTTGAAACGCATAGGATGGAAGTCTCGCTTAGTGCTGTTCTACGCACTGGCATGTTTGCTGGTAAGCTGGTATGAACTGTACCCACGTTGGTCTCATACCTGAAAATGCAACCCTTGGTTATCTGGAAATGTATGGAAGAGCTTTTACAAGAAGATATATGAATGATCAATCATTGTTTTTTAGACTGAAGCCTATTTGTCTGTGGACCTGTGTCTCTTTTTACTTGTCACAGAACAAATTGAGATATTTGCAAGAGTACTTGACAGAAGTTCAACTCTACATGTTTAATTTGATATCATAATGCAGATCCTCACTAGTTTGTATTCTGGGGAATAACTGGATGGCATTGTATTAATTAGTTGAATGCAGATTTAGTTGAAAGAATGTCACTAGTGCTGGAACAAGCCTCATTCTTGACTGATTAGGGATAGATATAAACTTTTCTGATCAGGAGATTGAGATAAGGTGTCATGTGTGTAACAGATGGATCCGATATGTGAGTTTTAATGCACAGAACCTACCAATTAAAAGGCTGCAAGGGAAGGAGATGGATTGGAAGTTATCAACACTGAGATGGATGGGACAAAAATAAGCATTATAAAAAATTATTGTAAACAGGTGGCAGCTGTAACAATAAGAACAAAATCGTGGAGAATTTAGTGAGATCTCTCTTACTGGGAGAGGGAAATATTTGAAAAAGGTTAAGAGTCAGGAAAGAATCAAGGGTCATCTAAAGATGAGCTTAGGGACTAATGTATTTCAGTTGGAACAGCTATACATAATGCCCTCTATAATAAGCTGACAAGTGATTGATAATGTTAATCCCAAGCAGTTGGAAAAGGTTTGTTGGTTGTGTCAATCCCGAACATGTATCATACATTGTAAATGCTATTTAGAACTGTAGTGCATATGACAAAGCTAAACAATGCAATGATCTATCTAACCCGCCTCAAATAATTGGGACTTAAGTAATGTTATTGTACATTTTCTATAAATGGTTATTACATTGTTATTGATGAGTATGTTTTGAGCCTGACTTAAATAATGGTTGACTAAAGTTTTCCCCAACGATCTATCTAACCCACCTCAAATAATTGGGACTTAAGTATTGTTATTGTACATAGAAAATGATTATTACATTGTTATTGATGAGTATGTTTTGAGCCTGACTTAAATAATGGTCGACTAAAGTTTTCCCCAATTTCAGGTTGTCTTTTGATCTAGTATAATGTTTGAATATCTTTGTTTTGACATAGTGTGTTCTTTTGTTTGTTTTCTTCCTTGGAATACTGATGTTAATCTTGAATATCAATTCAATTAGTGATTATTAAGATGAAAATCTTTTTGTTATATCATTTTTTGAGTTATACTCTTTTCAATAATTCAATAGTTATGACTTTTTTTTTCTCTATAGGCTTTTTCTGTTTTTTGCGTTCCATTGTAATTAAGTAAATAGGCATTCTGCTTTTGGCCTCTTATTCTTAGTAGTTAGTAGTACACATCTTTGTTTAATAATTGTCACTGGAAATTTTATTTTGAGTCTTCTTAAATCAATGGTTCTATAATGATTGATAATGATCCAGAAACTACTGTGAAAGCTATAGAAGATGCATTCAAAGAGTTCACCTCAAGGGAGGATATTGCTGTTGTGCTGATTAGCCAATATGTAAGTGTTCTGAATGGTTCATGTATAGGGTTGTCCATGATTTCATCTATGCTCAAGTTTGTACTGTTAGTCGATCAGGTCCTTGGGCAACATGTTTATGTGGTATTATCTCTTGCACATGACTACTACAGTATTTTTTGAAAGGTTTTCTTGTACAGACAGTGAACTTATTTTTCAAGTACAATGCCTAGTGAAATGTGCTGGGTTAATTTCAAAAAATAATGTGCTGGGTTAAAGCAGATATTAGTTGCTTCTTTTCTTGCTTTGATGAAACCAGATGTTTATTTATTTTAGTATAGTATATTGGCGAAAATAAAATTGTAGGATACAATAAAGTCTAAATAATGTCTCCTGTTCCATTTTTGTATCAGTTACATCCTTTTGCTCTGAAACTCTCCATGTCCTTTACTTTTATGATCATTCAGATGTCCTTCAAAAATTTGCCACCATTAGCCTATTATTGAATTATGTAATTTTGTCAAAAAATAAATCTTGTTTACATTTGTTTATTTTGCCATATATGTGAAGTAAAAGCAATTAAATGAATATTTCCTTAGACATGCTTGGATAGTATTTTTAATTCGTTTTTTCTGTTTTATTCTCTTAACCTTTGTCTAGGTAGATGTCTAACATATGTCATTGCTTGTAAAAACAAAATCATTTGCATCTGTTAATAAGTTGTATTTGAGGAGTATAACCAATTAAATGAAATATCTCTTCCTCAAACATGCTCCAAAAGTACCTTCAGTTCTGTTACCTCTTTTAATATTTTCGTTCTATTTGTCTTCATAAATGCCAACACTATGTTTGTGTAATATTGTTGTTTTCTCTCCACTTGCTCCCATAAACAGATACTGTTTGTGTCCATGAACTATAATCCCTTTTCTGAAACTGTAATATGTTGTATCTTGCTAATATGAGTTCATACAGCTGAT